>NC_092165.1:45345723-45598223 GCF_045791955.1 Oncorhynchus clarkii lewisi
AGCCTCTGGAAGCAACATTAGCACAATAACTGTTCATCAGGAGCTTCATGAAATGGGTTTCCATGGCCGAACAGCCGCACACAAGCCTATGATCACCATACGCAATGCCAAGCGTCGGCTGGAGTGGTGTAAATCTCGTACCCATTGGACTAGCAAGCAGTGAAACGCGTACTCTGGAGTGATGAATCACGCTTTACCATCTGGCAGTCCGACGGACGAATCTGGGTTTGGCGGATGTCAGGGGAACACTACATGCCCCAATGTGTGCCAAATGTAAAGTTTGGTGGAAGAGGAATAAAGGCCTGGGGCTGTTTTTAATGATTCGGGCTAGGCCCCTTAGTTCCAGTGAAAGGAAATCTTAATGCTACAGCATACAATGACATTCTAGACGATTCTGTACTTCCAACTTTGTGGCAACAGTTTGGGGAAGGTTCTTTCCTGTTTCAGCAAGACAACGTTGACAATGCATGACAATGCTGTTCACAAAGCGAGGTGGTTTGTCGAGATCGGTGTGGAAGAACTTGACTGGCCTGTACAGAGCCCTGACCTCAACCCCATTGAACACCTTTGGAATTAATTGGAACGCCGACTGCAAGCCAGGCCTAATAGCCCAACATCAGTGCTGACTTCACTAATGATCTTGTGACTGAAGGGAAGCAATGTTCTAACACCTGGTGGAAAGTCTTTCCGGAAGACTGGAGACTGTTGTAGCAGCAAAAGAGGGACCAACTCCATATTAATGCCCATGATTTTGGAATGAGATGTTCGATGAGCAGGTGTCCATAGACGTTTGGTCATGTAGCGTATATTTATTTATGTGTTGTGAAATCCAATGAGGCCATTTAGAATAGATATCCCACTCAAGGGCACAACATCCCACTCAAGGGCACCACTCTGGGACTCAACGGCCTTCTGGTTCAGCTCAGACATCCATTTCCCAGAACACTGCACCATATCACACAAACACAGAGAGATCTATGTACAAACAATCACACTTTACCATCCCACACAAATACATACACACACTTTTTTATACATACCGGTAAACACTGACTGCACCATTTAACAGACACTGCAGTAAACACTGCAATGAACATCACACACATCCATCCATTTCCCCAAGCACTACACCATCGCACATACCAACCAAGTTCGCCCACACATTGCATCCCAAAAGCACACAGTCATCATACTAAGGGAGAGATGACTTGTGCTAAATGTACCGTCCTCTCAAATGACTCTCTCGGTTTGCTTGTATTGCATAACCTCTCTGGCAGTCTCATATACACAGTGACATGTATTTATGGATCTCAAGGGAAGCCACCAAAAAAAGTGTCAAGGGAAGCCAGTTTGGATTTGGCTTTCCTCCAATCATATCACATTGAGAGCAATTGACAGAAAAACTTTAATAGTTGCATCTCATTGTGTGGTTGTCCGGTGGCTAGCTAGCTAAAATTGGTCCTTTCCTAAATTAGCCATGGATGGAGATAGGGATTTGAGCTTGTGGTTTTACTTAATTCTCCATAGTGGCCAATAATTAGAACTGCAATTCTGATCAAACCATAAATTCATACATTGTTCCCCTGGCCTGAGCGGATGGAAGTTCAGTATGTAGCTAGATGTAGAAGGCTAATGTTAACTAGATAACGTTGCCCATGAAAGGAAGTTAGGCTAGCGAGCAAGCATTTTCGCCAGGTAGCCTAGGACAGTGGTTCCCAAACTTTTTATAGTCCCGTACCCCTTCAAACACTCAACCTCCAGGTGCGTACCCCCTCTAGCACCAGGTTCAGCACAATCTCAAATGTTGTTTTCTGCCATCATTGTAAGCCTGCCACACAGACAATGTACGATACATTTATTAAACATAAGAATGAGTTTTTGTCACAACCCGGCTCGTGGGACGTGACAAAGAGCTCTTATAGGACCAGGGCACAAGAAATAATATAATAATAATCTTTACTTAACCATCTTACATATAAAACCTTATTTGTTCATCAAAAATTGGGAATAACTCATCACAGGTTAATGAGGAGGGTGCACGACTGAGTCTGGTGCACATTAAATAGTACCCGCAAAACACCAGTCTCAACTTCAACATTGAAAAGGAGACTCCGGGATGCTGGACTTATAGGCAGAGTTGCAAAGAAAAAGCCATATCTCAGACTGGCTAATAAAAATAAAAGATTAAGATGGGCAAAAGAACACAGACACTGGACAGAGGAACTCTGCCTGGAAGGCCAGCATCCCGGAGTCGCCTATTCACTGTTGACATTGAGACTGGTGTTTTGCGGGTACTATTTAATGAAACTGCAAACGGCGTCTGTTTCTCAAACTAGACACTCTAATGTACTTGTCCTCTTGCTCAGTTGTGCACCGGGGCCTCCCACTCCTCTTTCTATCCTGGTTAGAGCCAGTTTGCGCGGTTCTGTGAAGAGAGTAGCACACAGCGTTGTTTCTTGGCAATTTCTCGCATGGAATAGCCTTCATTTCTCAGAACAAGAATAGACTTACGAGTTTCAGAAGAAAGTGCTTTGTTTCTAGCCATTTTGAGCCTGTAATCGAACCCACAAATGCTGATGCTCCAGATACTCAACTAGTCTAAAGAAGAACAGTTTTATTGCTTCTTTAATCCGCACAACAATTTCCAGCTGTGCTAACGTAATTGCAAAAGGGTTTTCCAATAATCAATCAGCCTTTTAAAATCAAAAACTTGGATTAGCTAACACAACGTTCCATTGGAATATAGGGGTGATGGTTGCTGATAATGGGCCTCTGTATGCCTATGTAGATATTCCATAAAAATCAACCGTTTCCAGCTACAATAGTAATTTATTTTATTAATTTAATTTATTAACAATGTGTACACTATATTCTGATCATTTTGATGGTTTTTTAATATACAAAAAAAGTGCTTGTCTTTCAAAAACAAGGAAATGTCTAAGTGACCCCAAACTTTTGAACGGTTCTGAAGCAATTCCAGCGTTGCTTTGCTGTGTGCTTGGGATCATTGTCCTGTTGGAACGTAAATCTTCTCCCCAGTCTAAGGTCGGTTGCACTCTGAAGCAGGTTCTCTTCAAGGATTTGCCTGTAATTGGCTCCATTCATTGTCCCCTCTATCCTTACCAGTCCCTGTCTCTGAAAACCATCCCCATAGCATGAAGCTGCCACCACCATGCTTCACGGGAAAGGATGGCGTTATATGGGTGATGAGCTGTGCCAGGTTTTCTCCAGACATAGCGCTTTGCATTCAGGCCAAAATGTTCAAATTTGTCTTATCAGAACACATCATAGTTAGCCTCATGCTCTCTTTCACGTGCCTTATTGCAAACTCCAGGCGTGTTGTTGTGCCTTTTTCTCAGGAGTGGCTTCCGTCTAGCCCCTCCCCCATAAAGCTCCGATTGATGAAGTGCTGTAGAGACTGTTTTCCTTCTGGCAGGATCTCCCATCTCAGCCAAGGAACATTGTAGTTCTATCAGAGTGGTCATTGGGTTCTTGGTCACCTGCCTGACCAAGGTCCTTCTTGGCGGGGTTGCTCAATTTGGTTGGACGGCCAGCTCTAGGCAGAGCCTGGATAGTTCCATATTAGTTCAATTTCCCAATGATGGAGACCGCTGTGCTATTGGAAACTTTCAACACTCTGGACATTGTTTTATACCCTTTCCCAGATATGCAGTACCAGTCAAAAGTTTAGACACTCCTACTCATTCAAGGGTTTATCTTTATTTTTACTATTTTCTACATTGTAGAATAATAGTGAAGATATCAAAACTATGAAATAACACATATGGAATCATGTAGTAACCAAAAATGTGTTCAACAAATCAAAATATATTTTATATTTGAGATTCTTCAAAGTAGCCACCCTTTGCCTTGATGACAGCTTTGCACACTCTTGGCATTCTCTCAACCAGCTTCATGAACTAGTCACCTGGAATGCATTTCAAGTAACAAGTGTGTCTTGTTAAAAGTTCATTTGTAGAGTTTATTTCCTTCTTAATGCGTTTGAGCCAATCAGTTGTGTTGTGACAAGGTAGGGGTGGTATACAGAAGATAGCCCTATTTAGTAAAAGACCAAGCCCATATTATGGCAAGAACAGCTCAAATAAGCAAAGAGAAATGACAGTCCATCATTACTTTAAGACATGAAGGTCGGTCAATCTGGAAAATTTGAATAACAAAGTTTCTTCAAGTGCAGTCACAAAAACCATCAAGCGCTATGATGAAACTGGCACACATGAGGACCGCCACAGGAAAGGAAGACCCAGAGTTACCTCTGCTGCAGAGGATAAGTTCATTAGAGTTACCAGCCTCAGAAACTGCAGCCCAAATTAATGCTTCACAGAGTTCAAGTAACAGATACATGTCAACATCAACTGTTCAGAGGAGACTGCATGAATCAGGCCTTCATGGCCAAATTGCTGCAAAGAAGCCACTACTAAAGGACACCAATAATAAGAAGAGACTTGCTTGCGCCAAAAAACACGAGCAATGGACATTAGACTGGTGGAATTTTAGATTTTTGTTTCCAACCGCCAGGTCTTTGTGAGAAGCAGAGTAGGTGAACTGATTATCTCCGCATGTGTGGTTCCCAACGTGCTTTGCTGGTAACACTATCAGTGATTTATTTAGAATTCAAGGCTCACTTAACTAGCATGGCTACCACAACATTCTGCAGTGATACGCCATCCCATCTGGTTTGCGCTTAGTGGGACTATCATTTGTTTTTCAGCAGAACAATGACCCAAAATACACCTCCAGGCTGTGTAAGGCCCATTTGACCAAGAAGGAGAGTGATGGAGTGCTACATCAGATGACCTGGCCTCCACAATCACCTGACCTCAATCCCATTGAGATGGTTTGGGATGAGTTGGACCGCAGAGTGATGGAAAAGCAGCCAACAAGTGATCAGCGTATGTGGGAACTCCTTCAAGACTGTTGGAAAAACATTCCTCATCAAGGCAAAGGGTGGCTTCTTTGAAGAATATACAATATATTCTGATTTGTTTAATGTGACTAGGGGGCAGTATTTTCATTTTTGGAAAAATAGCGTTCCCGTAGTAAACAGGATATTTTGTCAGGACAAGATGTTAGAATATGCATATAATTGACAGCTTAGGATAGAAAACACTCTAAAGTTTCCAAAACTGTAAAAATATTGTCTGTGAGTATAACAGAACTGACATTGCAGGCGAAAGCCTGAGAAAAATCCAATCCGGAAGTGCCTCATGTTTTGAAAGTGCTGCGTTCCAATGCGTCCCTATTGAGCAGTGAATGGGCTATGAACCAGATTACCTTTTCTCCGTATTCCCCAAGGTGTCTACAGCATTGTGACGTAGTTTTACGCATTTATGTTGAAGAATACCCGTAAGTGGCTACATTGCGCAACTGGTCACCTGATGGCTCCCAGAGTGATTCTCGAGTAAAATACAGAGGTAGCCATTATTCCAATCGGTCCTACTGAAAAACCAATTGTCCCAGTGGATATATTATCGAATAGATATTTGAAAAACACCTTGAGGATTGATTATAAACAACGTTTGCCATGTTTCTGTCGATATTATGGAGCTAATTTTGAATATTTTTTGCCGTTTTCGTGACTGCAATTTCCGGGCGATTTCTCAGCCAAACGTGAAGAACAAATGGAGCTATTTCGCCTACAAAAATAATATTTTTGGAAAAAAGGAACATTGGCTATCTAACTGGGAGTCTCGTGAGTGAAGACATCCGAAGCTCATCAAAGGTAAACGATTTAATTTGATTGCTTTTCTGATATCCGTGACCAAGTTACCTGCTGCTAGCTGGACAAAATGCTATGCTAGGCTATCGATAAACTTACACAAATGTTTGTCTAGCTATATTTTTAAAATCTGAGATGACAGGGTGATTAACAAAAGGCTAAGCTGTGTCTCAATATATTTCACTTGTGATTTCCATGAATATGAATATTTTCTAGGAATATTTATGTCCATTGCGTTATGCTAATTAGTGTCAGTCAATGATTACGCTCCCTCATGCGGGATGGGGAGTCATTAGAGGTTAATACTTTTTTGGTTACTACAATATTTTTATATGTGTTATTTCATAGTTTTGATGTCTTCACTATTATTCTACAATGTAGAAAATAGAAAGAATGAAGAAAAACGATGAGAAGGTGTGTCCAAACGTTTGACTGTTACTGTATGCCTCATCACAACTCTATCTCAGAGATCTACAGACAGTTCCTTGTACTTCATGTATAGTTTCTGCTCTAACATACACTGTCAACTGTGGGACCTTATAGAGACAGGTGTTTCTTTCTAAATAAATCATGTCCAAACAAGTGAATTGGGAGCATTTGGCTGTCCAGCTTTGATTTGTTAATGCCCATCGATTGACTGAATCGCTCATTGGGAGAACATGCAGAAGGGTAGTGGAGCTACCCAGGGCCCTCAGAATGTCAGAGTCACTGCCTTCTTCTGTTTGGTCTTTAAATGGGGTGCACTCAGTATGCTGTTGTGTGGTGAACTTTAGCCAGCAATCTCCTGAAGTTGCAAACAGTCCAATATGTGATGTTGCTTTCAGTTGCTTTGTATGAGTGGACCATGAACACACACAAACATAGGCCACACATGCATGCAAACACACACACACACACACACACACACACACACACAAAACTCTGATTCTTTTTGGCGCTTTATTTGTAATAATAATGATTATTGAGTTCTGTCTAAGGCCCAGCACAATCATTCCTGGCTGCTGTGATTAACTGTCTCTCTCCAACCCCTTCAGAGTGGGGATCCCCACTGGCCCTGCCTCAACCTTATGTATTCACTTCATGCTCAGCTTCTACTGAATCATTTGACACTATTAGCCTCTCTCAGACAGAGTGATCTAATAGGGGCGTCTGCTGTGAGTTTCCCACATAGCAGCGCTCTTCATTGGGGAGCTACGCTGAACAAAAATATAAACAAAAATATAAACGCAACATGTAAACATGTAAAGTCCCATGTTTCATGAGCTGAAATAGAAGATCACAGAAATGTTCCATATGCACAAAAAGCTTATTTCTCTAAAATGTTGTGCACAAATTTGTTTACATCCCTGTTAGTGAGCATTTCTCTACCTGACAGGTGTGGCATATCAAGAAGATGACTAAATAGCACAATCATTACACAGGTGCACCCCGTGCTGGGGACAATAAAAGGCCACTCTACAATGTGCAGTTTTGTCACACAACACAATGCTACAGAAGTCTCAAGTTTTGAGTGAGCGTGCAATTGGCATGCTGACTGCAGGAATGTCCACCAGAGCTGTTGCCAGAGAATGTTGCCACATGTATGGCGTTGTGTGGGTGAGCAGGTTTGCTGATGTAAACATTGTGAACAGTGTGCCACATGGTGGAGGTGGGGTTATGGTATGGGCAGGCAGGCATAAGCTACGGACACCGAACTCAATTGCATTTTATTGATGGCAATTTGAAAGCACAAATATACTTGGACGAGATCCTGAGGCCCATTGTGGGGCCCATTTTATGTATTTGTTATCTGTGACCAACAGATGCATATCTGTAGTCACAGAGGCTGAGGCTGTACACAGGTTTTTAGGCTTGTGTCAGAATCACCTGAAATCATGAAAAACCTGGTCTGTTTGAAGCAGTGCTAATTGACAGAGAGACAGTGATAAGTGGTGCCATTCTGGGACTGGAGAGGAATAGCAAGATCAGTCTACACAATACACTGTCAGCAGACAGTTCTATCCAGCTAACAAGGAGCAGACCAACTACAGTGTATGTATAGTTACAGTAGAGAGGAGAGGGTATACATACGGGGCTCACTGAGGTTATGCCCTTCCTATTCAAATGACGACACTCCCCCATCATTAATCTGGCCTGTTGTGAGCACCAGTGGAGTTATTTAATAAGATGCCAGTTACCAACAATAACTCTGATGATGGTGTTGCCATGGTGACCAAATGATTGTGCTGCTGTATCTTGACCCTCCAGACGAGGTGACCATGGAGGAAGTGGGAGCTCAGCTGAGGGCGGGGGAGTTCATCATTATCGTGGTGGTGCTGATCATGTGGGCAGGTGAGGGGTGGAATGTTCCAAAGGTCAGAGTGCTACCTACACACTAGGGATACAACATTCCAGTAAGTTTCCCCAAATTCCCAGGTGTTCCAGAAATATTTGGAAGATTCTGGATTTCCTGCTTATTCTGTGAATCTTCCAACCAGGATTATTGGAAATCCTGGAAATTTTGTGAAATTTACCGGAATTTCACAACCCTACCACACACACACACCACAGACCATCACACATACACCCTCAAGAGTGTAGAACAAAGGAAGGGTATATTTTAAACAAATATTGTCCACAATTTGTAGTTATTTGTCCTTGTAAAATTATTTCCGTCTGCTCTTCACTTCGGTAATGTGGTTGTTATTTACGATCTGTCTGTGTGTGCCCTCTTCTCCTCTCTCTGTCAGGTGTGATTGCTCTCTTCTGCCGTCAGTATGACATCATCAAAGACAACGAGCCCAACAACAACAAGGACAAAGCCAAGACCTCATCAGAGTGCAGTACTCCGGAGCACCCAACGGGGGGGCTGTTGCGCAGTAAGGTATAACCCCCCCACCCCGAGTCCCAACCGACACCGGGCAGGTGAATCGTCCCGGCGACTTAAAACCTACCACTTCCACCAGCACCTAGCACAGTAACACACATAGTACCATCAGGGCAACTCCCACCCTATAACAGAACATGCATTGATTTACTAGCATTTTTGGCAGCACTTCGTCCTAAAAAACACAGTTAAAATGCAAACATGCATCTCTCTCAGGACATAAGCCACAACAGTGCTATAAAGCCAAAGCTTTTCAATCAATGCACAAACAGCCCATTTGCTGCTGGCATGATTGTCCCATGTCCATTTGCTCCTCTCCATCTCCCTCAACAACTGGCTAATGCCCTCTGGTCATCTCTGATCAAGCCAACTAGACCAATTCTGACACTAAAATGATAAAATACCCTCTATCTCCCTTCCAGAGAAAAAGCATCATAAGACCAAGGCATCCTCCCATTTTGTCCAGGTGCTCCGTGCTCATAGCAGAATGACCCTTTATTCAAGGCTTAGAGAGGAGCCTTCATCTTTCTCATCACTGCTGTTCCCCTTCTTCCCCTCTACAGTTCCCCAAGAACAATAACAACAACAACCGTACGCCATCTGTGAACATCATCGAGCTGTGATGACTAGGACCCTCTCTAATCCAAAGGACTGAGTGTCTTCTGAACAGAGCAACCAAAATGCCCGTTATGCCCATCTGCTTGTTAGGGTGAGGCTGGGACTGTGGGCGCGCCCCCTTGGCCGTGCCCAGCCCTTTGGCATGGGGCTTGGATGTGAACTGGGCCCCCAGGACCCCAGGGGTTAGGCCTCAAAGGAGAGGCTCTAGGTGTGATGGCAGGACTGTGGCTGTCACTGCTCTAATCACTGCCACAGGGCCAAGGAGATAAGGGCCAAATGGATTCAGCTGTAAGCTGAGAAACAGACGGGAGATATGAACATAGCCAGGGGACTGCAGAGGTAACCAGGGCCAGAGGCCATCTCTCTATTAGCTTCAGTGCAGGCTGCTGAGGGGAGGACAGCTCATAATAATGGCTAGAACATAGTTTTATTATTATGATCCGTCCTCCTCTCAGCAGCCTCCACTGCTCAGCATGTTATCAATGAACTGAAACACAGTTTCCCTCCTGTTCACCATGCTGCAACCGAGGCTGGAGCACTGAGAACCGTGTGAAAGTGAATTCCACCTGTTTCTCTCTTAAACAGTAACCTTGTTTCTTTATTTATTTGCCTCCTATCAAGCTCTTGCTGTAAGGTACATACTGTCTTTGATATAATTTATCTTGTTTGACATATTATACCTGTTATTCAAACTCAAACTACATCTCTGTATCAAAGTCTGTCTTCTCACAAAAACGTATTTGCAGGATACCAACCAAGGTTAGTTATATAGACCTCCCTATGGTTATCTAGATCTCCCTATGGTTATATAGACCTCCCTATGGTTATATAGACCTCCCTATGGTTATCTAGATCTCACTCTAGTTATATAGATCTCCCTATGGTTATCTAGATCTTACTCTAGTTATATAGATCTCCCTATGGCTATCTAGATCTCCCTATGGCTATCTAGATCTCCCTATGGCTATCTAGATCTCCCTATGGCTATCTAGATCTCCCTATGGTTATCTAGATCTCCCTATGGTTATCTAGATGTTCCTATGGTTATCTAGATCTCCCTATTGTTTTCTAGATCTCACTCTGGTTAAACTCCCTGAAACATCCTCTGAGAGATGTTTTCATTCGATCAAGGAATCCAGACAACACAAGGCTAATTTGGGAGGCCTATCTGACGCAAGGCGATGGCAATGACGTCAGAGCAGGATCAAAAGATTACTCAAGACCCTTGTGCGGCAGAATTCTCAACATATCTGGAGTATTAAAACTCGTTAGCTCTGACAGCAGAAAAAACAATGTAATTGATAAACAAAGTTGGTCTGTGCATACACACACCAATAAACGTCTTATTCACCATTGATCATCTTAAATATAGAATTTTCCTTGAAAGTTTTTTTTTTTACTGATTAGTAGATATATATGTTTTTGAAGTGTATCCTTTCTCTTATCACCTACTTTTATTAGTGAGCATTCTAGAGAGGAGAAAGCAAATACGATTTAGGCAAGTCTTGTTAAGTTTATGAACTCACCTTTAAGAGGGACTTGACTCATGTGTATAGACTGGATGTATCTCTGAAGAAGGGCTAAACAGGCCTCTCCCATGTCAGCAATAACATCACTGAGTGGTACAGTGGAGCGTCTCACACACCAGCAGGCCATGAAGCACCTGGGAGAGTCACACCTGTCCACGTACTTCCCAACATTCTGAGGTCGGGGGCAACAATACTCAACAGACTTGATGCAGGGTAACTTTAAAAGGTGATGAACATTGTTAGAGTTTTTTGAGGGGTTTAAATACGTTTTATTTTATGAGTATCCTTGTTTATGAAAGACCTTTCTATGAAATGCCTGCCACCTCCAACTTGCCCTGAAAGTTGCCACTAGGGTGCCCAGGCCTAATCAAAGATTTGATCACAAATGTTGGTTCTAAACTTTAACCCCTTTAATTCAGTCCCATCTGACACCATCACTAGTTGCCAGCTTGACAGAAGGGCTTCTACCAAAGAGGAAGAGGTGAAGTGAGAGGGATTACTCCATCAAAATGTGTCTACGATAAGCAGACTAAAAGCAGACTGATAAGCATACCGATAAGCAGACCGCCTGCCTTCCCGCCTTTGGGACCACAACTCCCATTGTTAGGGCGGAGACTAACCTAATGTAGCAGGCGTAAAGGAAACGCTTGCCCGGAGTTCCCACATCCGATTTTCAGTGGAAAATTAAGCTACGGTTGACGATAGCTCAATGGTTGAATTAATGTTGTTTCCAGGTGATTTCAATGAAACTAAGTTGAACCTACGTGGAATAGACGTTGAATTAACGTCTGTGCCCAGTGGGCCGTACCCCTGAAAACCGGATGCATCTGCTAAGGGTGGGAGGAGACTAGTCCATCTCGTCTTTATATACAGTATCTCTGCTTCTACGGACTCATCTTCTTCACCGTGTGTGATTCCACCCTTCCCACCCCATGTACTGTGCATCACAGACACAGACAGAGGTGTTGTTGACATGCTGTATGAAGAGACTATAATGTGGAGATTCTCAATGGGCCTAACAACCTCCTCCACATCCCCATGAAGGGGACATCGCTGTGGTGAATGAGGTCATGTGTTTTAGGGCTGATTAAAAAAGCACTGCCTTAAATACCTAAATCTTCCATTTTCTTTGATAGGATGGAATGATAAAGGCCCAATTTGTTCCACATTTTTTCCATTTCGCCTTTCCCTGCCTCTTGTCCTGTGGGAAGGCTGCAGTATGGTGGTCTGTATACAACCGTTTGAAGTTGGTTTATGGGAAACATGCTAAGAGAAAAACTATAATTCGATTTCAGAGCACATTCCTAAGGGATGGGTAAACATAATGCTCAATGAAGAGCATGACAGATAAATGTGTACATACATTTTCCTCCATTATCATTATGTGGTTTCTAGAAATGCTACATATAAATATGATTTGAGATTATATTATTACGTTTTCAGGAAATGGTTTGAGAGTCTCAAGGGGAATTTAAATATAATTTCATTGTAGAAAATGTGATACTTCTTTGCTTTCAATGTATTTCTATCACATTCTATGGTTGTCTTATAGCCTATATCCATTATTAAACAATCTTGTTAATTGTGAATATAGAGGAATAGAGAAATCTTAATATTTTAATATAATAATATCTTAATATTAGGAGGATGGGCTCATTGAAATTGCTGGAATGGAATGAAATGGAATGGAGTCATACATGTGGTTTCCAGTCATTACAAAGAGCCTGTCCTCCTATAGCTCCTCCCACCAGCCTCCACTGGTTTGTACAGTATCTCATGAATTACTCCAGCTCTGTTACGACTCATCACCTTCTGTGTCAGATTAGCCATTACTGAACTGTGACTGTTGACACATCAAACAGCCTTCCGCTACTCCCCACCTTCCTATCGCACACACACACAGACCTAGACCTACACACACACACAAAAACACTGAGGTAGCACACACTTATGCACGGCGCACGCACACACACGCACGTACTCATGCACACACACACTCTGAGGTAGCACACGGACTAAGGTAGCACACAGTAATTCCAGCTGTACCCGTTGCGGTGCACAGTCCTCCCTGCAGGTGATTAACCTTGGCTGTGGGGGAGAGGCAGACTGTAATGACAGGCATAGCCCAGCAATGTGTAAATGGGTTATAGAAGGAGGGAGCTGACTGATAACTAATGCAATGGCAGGGTTTTGTCTTTCTCTCTCTCCTCACTTCCACCTTTAATGAGAAAGACGGGAGCAGAACTCGGCTTCCATTTCTCCAATAAACTGTGATTCATGTCAGGGACAAGAGCAGGCTTCAGGCAGAGAGGGAGGAGAGAGAAAAGAAAATGAGGGAGGGAGAACGAAAGGAATGAGAAGGAGAGGGCCCATTTGATTGATTAACACAGACATATGGATGTTCCGAGGACAAACTTGGTGTTCTGCTGCATTACCCAAAGCACTTCTCACAAAAGTTTCTGTGCTGGAGGTTCAAATCAAATCAAATCAAATGTATTTATATAGCCCTTCTTACATCAGCTGATATCTCAAAGTACTGTACAGAAACCCAGCCTAAAACCCCAAACAGCAAGCAATGCAGGTGTAGAAGCACGGTGGCTAGGAAAAACTCCCTAGAAAGGCCAAAGCCTAGGAAGAAACCTAGAGAGGAACCAGACTATGAGGGGTGGCCAGTCCTCTTCTGGCTGTGCCGGGTGGAGATTATAACAGAACATGGCCAAGATGTTCAAATGTTCATAAATTACCAGCATGGTCAAATAATAATAATCACAGTAGTTGTCGAGGGTGCAGCAAGTCAGCACCTCAGGAGTAAATGTCAGTTGGCTTTTCATAGCCGATCATCAAGAGTATCTCTACCACTCCTGCTGTCTCTAGAGAGTTGAAAACAGCCGGTCTGGGACAGGTAGCACGTCCGGTGAACAGGCCAGTGTTCCATAGCCGCAGGCAGCCCAGTTGAAACTGGAGCAGCAGCACGGCCAGGTGGACTGGGGACAGCAAGGAGTCATCATGCCAAGTAGTTCTGAAGCATGGTCCTAGGGCTCAGGTCCTCCGAGAGAGAGAAAAAGAGAAAGAGAATTAGAGAGAGCATACTTAAATTCACACGGGACACCGGATAAGACAGAAGTACTCCAGATATAACAGACTGACCCTAGCCCTCCAACACATAAACTACATAAATACTGGAGGCTGAGACAGGAGGGGTCAGGAGACACTGTGGCCCCATCTGAAACCATGTGTCCTTAAGACTGCTGGTACTGATAGCTCATTGCAATCGATAGGCATCCGTCGACTCAGTAACGGATGATGATCATCTCCCTGGATGATTTCCTTTGAACTGGGTCCATGTCTGTTTGTAGTGTACCAGTACTACATCCCACAATGGCACACAGGAATTGCTTCTTTCTCATTCACCTACTTACTTGCAGAGTTGGGTATTTTACTGTCCGCATTGGATTTGGCAACTCTAAACTTTCAGTTATGTTGAGATTCATAGTCAGGGCCAAACATAACCAATACAGTGCTCAAATATATTTTTTAAAGTTGCTTGAAGTTCATTCTCAAAAAAAGTTATTGAATGAGGTGTACCTTAAGAACTTTTCACTATGGCACACCGCTTGCTCTATGTTGCCAATGTAAATAAAATCATAATGGCATTCCTGTTTCAATAATATTCACACATTTAGGGCTAATGTACTGTAAAGCATTTTTGTTATGTTGCCAAGTTGTGGTTCAACCATGCGGTTTCAGTTCTGCTTTGATGGATTATCTGCTTGACTTTCTCTGTGAGCCAACACATCCTGATGTCATAGTATATATACAGTGGGATTGATCAATCATCCATGCAAGGAGGCCAACAGCATCAAAATATAATATTATTTATATGGCCAACAGTTCTCTGCAACCTTGCCATATATGAACTAGTTTCTTTGGATCAAAGTCCCTTGGGAGATACAGACTCTTTAAAATAACTCAGCTGTCAGAGGTTTCTGATATGACTTGGTGACATTTTCATCCAGTATTCAGATGGGCCTGATCAAGCTTAGGGCCCAGCTGGGGCTTCTGGGGGGATGGGTAGCTTTTTTTAAGACTGTAAGAACTTAACGTTCCACTTCGATCTTGTGGTGTTAACCCACACGTTTTATAATGCTGAAAAATGATGTTCGCTAAACAGATTTGTTTGGGATTGTTGATTTGCTCTCCTCGTAGGACAAAAACCAGGGGATGGGACTTGTTTCGTGAGGTTTAGTCCAATGATAATATCAGGCAAATGCGAAGAGATGTTTTTCTAAGTTGTACATTTTGCAGAGCCAAAAGAAACTTAAAATGAAAAGCAATGATTTTAGGGTGTGGGACTCTTTACTTTTACTTTGGTACTTGCAAAAAATATTAAAAGCTTTATCAATGTCATCATGTTTATATTCCATGTATAAAATAAACAAGTAATTGCTTAGTGAGGGCTAGCATGGTTCAACTATTATGCACATGGTTACACAATTTCTATAATGAGGAATATGGTTAATGCTTAGGTTACTTCTGGATGGTTAACATTTTCAAATAAAGTATGTTAGTTTTTCTCCTTTTCTCACATTAGTTTTTGAGGTCAAATACTACTGTACATCAAATGATTTTCTTCCACAATTCCAACCATGTAATTGAGAGGGATGAACTCAAGTTTAGTATTCATATCCACATATAGGTACTTCCTAGACATTAGCACCAGTGAGCCACATCTCCTCAGTCACTGACTGCACTTACATATGGTATTCTGACTGGGCTAGACATTTATCATTTACAACAGGGTTTCAGGCAACTGCTGTTATTGTAGAGTTTAGCAACCAGTGCTAGAAACGTGCTGAGATTCACAATGTCACAGAAATCAATACCCGAACATAACAGAACCCTACAAATGGGCTTTTATCTCACTTAATTCCCACACTAGATTGTGTTTACAGCTGTCTCTCCAACACGATCATCAATACAGGGCCAATCCCTATCTGCATCGCATCGCAGCACAGAATAGGCTAGATCAGGGGTACTCAACTCTTATCCTACAAGGTCCAGAGCCTGCTCATTTTCTGTTCTACCTGATAAATAATTTCACCCACCTGGTGTTCCAGGTCTAAATCAGTCCCTGATTAGAGGGGAACAATAAAAAATGCAGCGGAATTGGGTGACTGGAGTGTTTGAAAATGTTTTGGGCCTTCCTCTGACACCACCTAGTATATACTGCAGGTCCTGGGTGGCACGCATACGCATTACCCTTTGTAGCGTCTTACGGTCCGATGCCAAGCAGTGGCCATACCAGGAGGTGATGCAAGCAATAAGGATGCTCTCGATGGTGCATCTGTGTAAGTTTTTGAGGATCTGGGGACCCATGCCAAATCTTTTCTTGGTGATGTGGACATGAAGGAACTTAAAACTCTCGACCCGCTCCACTACAGCCCCGTCAATGTGAATGGAGGCATGTTTGTCCTTCCTTTTCCTGTAGTCCATGATCAGCTCCTTTGCCTTGCTTACGTTGAGGGAGAAGTTGATGTCCTGGCACCACACTTCCAGGTCTCTAACCTCCTCCCTATAGGCTATCTCATCATTGTAGGTGATCAGGCTTGCCATTGTTGTGTCATCAGCAAACTTAATGATGGTGTTGGAGTTGTGCTTGGCCACACTGTCGTAGGTGAACAGGGAGTACAAGAGGGGACTAAGCAAGCACCCCTGGGGGTCCCCCGTAACGAGGATCAGTGTGGCAGATGTGTTGTTGCCTACCCTTACCACCTCTGGGCGGCCCGTCAGGAAGACCAGGATCCAGTTCTTGAGGGAGATGTTTAGTCCCAGGGTCCTTAGTTTAGTGAAGAGCTTTAGTCAATAGATAGCATTCTCACATAGGTGTTCCTTTTGTCCAGGTGGGAAAGGGCAGTGTGGAGTGCGACTGAGATTGCGTCATCTGTGGATCTGTTGGGGCGGTATGTGAATTGGAGTGGATCTAGGGTTTCCAGGATGATGGTGTTGATGTGAGCCATGACCAGCCTTTCAAAGCACTTCATGGCTACCGACCTGAGTGCTACGGGGCGGTAATCATTTAGGCAGGTTACCTTCGCTTTCCTTGGCACAGGGACTATGGTGGTCTGCTTGAAATATGTTGGTATTTCAGACTCGGTCAGTTGGTCCACGCATGCTCTGAGTACACGTCCTGGTAATCCGTCTGGCCCAGGCCACACAGACAGCTTCTGGATGGCTGGCTAGAGACAGACTATCAGAATATGTGTGGAGACGGGCTTACTTTAACTGCCTGCATTATTTCATGGAAGGAGGACATAATGACAGGGCCTACACGGGCTCACTCCTACCGCTCAAATAAATAGCTACACATACAACATTATAGTATACAATAAACGTTAGGAGAAACACCAAAAATGTACACAGACACAAGGTGAAACAAGCTGATGGTATGCCAGAGGCAACCACCCACAAACATAATTATAATCCAACTTTTGGGACTGAGACATTTTACCGGATTCTATAGAGATCCATTACAATACCAAATATTGTCACCACTTCGAAAGCAAACAAACAAACTCAAATGTTACATCAGCGCCTACTGTTCAGTGCTTCTCTACAATTATAAGCATCAACAGGCTTGTTCACAGAGAGACCTCTAGAGGTTTGTGGGCTGTACAGGACTATAAATGTTATACAAGTTAAAGGACTCTGGGCTTATATAACATAATAAATGACCCTCTTCCTTTCCTCCACATTGAACTGACACTTGGCATTTTAGACCATTTCACAGACCAAGTGTGATATCTGCAGCAAAGGCACCTGAACCACATTAACTGTAGCTACAACACGGTTTTAAAAAGGCGTTTCATTCCATTAGGAAGTTCTGGGAAGCAGTACAATGTCACCTGTAAGGCCGAAGGCAGGTGCTCACAAGTCACTGATTCAATCATCTTTAGGCAAGGTTGGCATACATAATTCAGGTGAAATTGCTACCCTTTCCCTGAAAATACTCTCAATAAGTATGTCAAGGAGAACTGCTCACCTCCTGTGAATGGTGCTGGGAACCAGAGGGAGGAGTGTCATTAAAATGCCTGGGAAGGAGTCAGATAAGAGGTATCAAAGGTCACTCAACCAGTAGAAAAAAGCATGATATGAAAACTGTCACGTAAAGCCTAGAAAGGCTAGAGACTCATCAAAATTAAGCATAACATGGCCTCAGACAAAATTACCTTAAATTCTGACTAATGCTAATAAACAAACAACAGACCATCTGAGGCAGCAAGTGAAGAGCATGTCTGGACATGTACATATCATATCACACCAGAAATGCGATGGATCAAAAAAGTGATTACTGAAAACAAAAGAAAAACAAACAATGACTGCAATCTCTGGGCTTCAAGCCACTTTAGCAATTCACATATTAAATCTTGATGCAAATGAATACATTTCAGATAAAAGATCCTTTGTTGCTTGGATTTACAGAACCGGACTTCTCTTGAAGATCTGTGGGACCTTGGCAAAGCACCGGGAGTTCATGTAGTTCTGATCTGAGGGGGACCTGCCTCTGCCTGCCGTTGAGGCTTGGTGCCTGGTCAGCCACATGGTTCATCAGGTTCAGCAGCTCGGTCATCACCCCTGGAGACAAACCTAACCTACCTACCTACACACACATTACAGGCTGAACAAGTTCAAATAAAATGAATAAGAATAAGATGCAGGACAGAAAGAAAGAATATACAATATCAATGGCATGAAAAACCTGGGAATTATCATTCCATTTGAGAGTCATTATGAGTGTCGTTCAGAAAGCTTGAATAAGTGGCTTTGGATAAAACCGTATGCTAAGTGGCTTATATACCATTACTTCATAATACTAATACTTATCAAACTATTATTATTATGATTATATATTATATTAAGCTCATGTCCATTATCAAAAAGGGATGCAATAATTGTATTCGAGATAAAAAAGGAAATTATCAATCTAGAAAAATCACATCTGAAACAAGTCTGCTCTAACACGTGGGAAACTCACCAAAAATGTGATGTCATAGCTCGCTGAGAAATGGAAATCCAAGAGAGCTTCCTATTGTTACATGTACGCCACCTGAGGAGGAAGGGCTTGTGGTAATGGCTGGAGCGGAATTAGTGGAATGGTATCAAATACATCAAACACAGGTGTTTGATACCATTCCATTTGCGGCGTTCCAGCCATTATTATGAGCCGTCCTCCCCTCAGCAGCCTCCACTGATGTGCGCATGTACTGGTATATGGCGACGGCTTAAGCACTGCACAGATTTGAAAGCAGCTTTAAGATCCCTAGGTAGGTTAGGATTCAAGTTTATTAATACTGGTATGAATTAAAGAGATTGAACAGGATCTTAAGCACTTACACATGTTTTACATATTGTATGAATTGGAATTTGTGACATGTACAAACTGCAAGATATTTTTTTGCAGGACATAACATATGAAATGGATGATGCTGTACACCAATCCTCCGTGGTTGGCTTATGAGCCCTACATTCAGAATTACTGCCTGAAGTTATACAAAACCTTTATAACGCATCTTTAAGTCTCACTCCAGACTGGGAGTTCACACACAACCCTGCAGGTCATTACAGCCAACCACGGAGGATTCACGACAACATAAGATAAGGACTTGGTAAGCGGATAAACGCTACAAGGATTCTGTGTGTGTGGACAGGGACAGGGAAGAGGAGACTGAGAGGCAAGGCAAGGCAACAATCAAGAAATAGAGTATATCCTGCTTCATTATAAGACCTCAGATATGACCTGACAGAGTTGAATAAGTTATGCTATATTGATGCTTTCACCCTTCTAGTCATGTGAAAGCATTGATTAAATAATGATGCATTTGTGAAGTGGTTGAGTGGGAAAATAACCAGACTGGCTGTCTACATTCAGAGTAGAATTTCAGAGAAATAAACCAGTCTTTGGAAATAACACTTGTCAGGTATGAAATGATCAAATTGCTCCCTCTAGAGGAAATAGAGAACTTCACAAGGACTCTTTAAAATGTACCCTCCTGAAGATTCTTCTCTGGAGAAGATTCCTGCACAGACCTGGTCTCGGATCCTTTCTGCTCAGGCGGCGTTGAGGGTTTGCTGCTGTTGCTCTGTTGCACGCTGGGAACCACCAGTACTGACCTCACCTGGACACGGCAGAAGGTCTTAGAGCAATATGAACAGAGAAAACCACACAACAGCTATACAGTCACAACCAAATCTTAACAGTTGATACAAGCAAAACAAATAAATAAATATGCATATGGACACAAAATACAGGAAACTTGTTTGTTAATGATGAAATATTGTTAGTTATATCTCACAGCTACATTAAGAGAAACAATATATTTGCATATTACAATGTGTCAGCTTTAGGGGTGTGAACATTTAAACCAAATTGGAATCCTTAACATTAAGAAAAATCCCTAAAGGAAAAACTATACAGCATTCCATTGCGGATAGTTAGGCCTAGTGCACGATTCGGCCTGGTTGCCAACTGCCTATACTGTGCCCCTCCTCTTCTCTCAGTCCCTCGCTAGCTCTCTATGAAAGACGCAAGTGTTCTTGGAAGTATGGCAACTAATCAGTCTCCTCCATTCCAAAATACTGCATCTTAGGAGTCAATTCCTAGCAGAAGATGTATTTTCTTTCTACTAACAAACTTTCAAGAACTTTCTTTTAAGAGAGAGTGGTCTGCGTCCTGTTTGATTGACAGTTCTGGTAGCCTAGTAATGGACGTTAGTCCTGCTTCAGAAGCGGCATTCAGAGACACTTTCAAGGGTATACGACTGCGGTAGATATAACTTTATTGCCCGGCCCTAGCGGTCATATATATGTAATAGGACCATTGTTCTGCATTGTGAATTGAAGTGGAATTTTATGATTTTCTATCGTTTTAACGGAAAACCAATTTAAAAATGGCTGTTTTAACGTTAAGCATAATTGTCCATTTGTCACATCTCTGGTCAGCTTAAGGACCTCTTACCTGGACTTGGTGAGGCTATGGAATGAATGAAGCCCCCCTTCCTCCTCCACCTCCAAGCCCTCATCTGCACCCTCCACTGGGACTAGAGGTGCCCCATATAACCCATAAGAAACAACCTCCAGAGTGAATGAGTCGATCGGCTGGCAAACCACAGTCTGGCACTCATTAGGCTCAGGGAAACCTGGGGGATACGGTGGCTCCCCCTCCTCTGACGCAGCCACCTGCGGCCTCTGCAATCCTTCCCTTGACCAAAGGGCTGTACGAAATGTGGGGCTGCAGGGGCGTCACAGCTTGCGACACGTCCTTCCCTGCCCTCAGTGCTTATAGGTAGGACATGGAGAAATAACCCCCATCGCTTACTCTCTCCTCTTCCTCCTGTTGGTTTATCTTTTCCTTTCCCTCTTTTTCTTTCTCCTTCTCCCACCATCTTGTCTCATTTTCCATCCTCCCCCTCTCCCACCTCATCATTTCCCTACCCTGTGTTGGACTGAGCCAAGAGAGGCTTAGTTTGCTGGTTGTCTCCGTCACTGGGGTTACGGACACTGTCCTTGCCGTAAAAGCTGTTACAGCTTTCGACGAAGGCTTCAATGCCCTCATTAAATCCCCCTGTCGCTGTCAATGGGGCTCAGGCACATGTCATCCACGTCAAAGTCAAAAACAGGCCTCAGTGTCATTAGATGCTGGGCTGCTTGGAGCCGCAACACCACCCTGTCTAGTGCCTGCTCTCCTTCTTGCCATCTTTGTATGTTTAATGTTAGAGAACGTTTGCATATTTTCTAAAGGTCTCTCTTGATCAAATTGTCTGCCCTCTTAGATGTGTATGTCACAGAGCTCTAGCTTGGCTTCCTGAACTCGTTAGGAACTCACCGTTCATCTCATATTAATATTGTCCATATTTGACAAAGTGTTTTCTGTTTAAAATCTATTCATTATTTTAGATTAATGACTATGAATCGATCTCTGAACCATGATTAAGTCAATTTCTCCTGCTGCGCTATTATGTAAGGATGGCAGGCATCTGCTTTGTCAGTGGCTGTGATGTTGGGTTCAGCCAGGAGTTGATGGACAGTCAGAAGAGCGAATGAAATGGTAGGAGGAATATCCCAGCTTCAAGTGGTTTCAGATTTCACATCATAAAAATATACTATTGCATCCGTGGGAACCAGGGCTATCACCCAATGCAAGCCATTTCGATCTACGGTATCCACAGATCAATTTATAAATGAAAATGTCGGTCGGAACCGGTACCAGAACCACACAGGTCCCCTTACATCTAAGAGGTCTTAACTAACAGGGTTTTAGTTTTTTACAAAGTTGATGGGAAAATGAGATAAATGCTAACGTTTGTGGGCTAGCATAAAGCGGCTCGTCTGATGTTACTAGCTAGCTAGCTAACACATTTGCACTTATTTGCTTCCCTCCCCCATATCATATTTATAGTATTTACCATTACAAAGAAGCACTGACCTGTATGGGTTTGTACAACTTGTTGGACTGTGTGAGTGAAGTGTCAAATTTAGCTTATGTTCATAAACCATTTCTATTTTGGATAAACCACCAATGGCACGGCAAAAGCTTGGCACCTTCATTTTACATTTGCACGCATGAAACTAGAGGTCAGTGAGTTCATATGACGTCTTCACATTATAGATTTAGCCAGATCTCCGAAGATCTACAATCAGAAATAGGCAAAGATACATTCAAATATATCTTGCTACAAAATCCAAAATATCATAATGACCAATCAAATATAAAATACTGGTGCCAAACAATGTGACCCTATGACCAAAAATGCCATGAACAATACTAATAGGTACCATCTATGACCAATATCCCAGATAATTGGAACAGTTCATAGTGTAAGTCTTCCGAGCTTTGTGGCCCCTATTTAGTGAATACATATTACTCAAAAATTCAATGTGTTGGTGTCAGAAATTAGTTTCCATGAGAGTGACATAATCAGAGGTGCATGTGGAGGCACAAAAGGGTTTGAAGTTGAGGCAGGGGACTCGCTTCCCGAATGAGAGTAAGTACAATGATAGTGTGGCAATAACATAGTGTGTTCACTTTCAAAGTTGACTTCAATTCCACCTTTTGGAGCAAATTCACTGCATTATCCTCAGTCTTGAAGTGCATTCAATGTGCTTCAACTACCAACACCTCTCAAGGCCTCACTACAGTGGAGCAACATTGGGGTGATAGAGGGCCACAAAATTGTGAACCACTATAAAAAAAGTATTTTGAAAATACAAAATACCATTCTCTGAAGTATCTTGTTACAAGCCAGGCCTTTGAAATACAAATGACTAATGTAAATCCTCACTGGTTACGATGGCAACACCCATCCGTAGCACGCACTCCAGCAGGTGTATCTCACTGATCATCCCTAAAGCCAACACCTCATTTGGCCGCCTTTTGTTCCAGTTCTCTGCTGCCTGTGACTGGAACGAATTGCAAAAATCGCTGAAGTTGGAGACTTTTATCTCCCTCACCAACTTCAAACATCTGCTATCTGAGCAGCTAACCGATCGCTGCAGCTGTACATAGTCTATTGGTAAATAGCCCACCCATTTTCACCTACCTCATCCCCATACTGTTTTTATTTATTTATTTTTCTGCTCTTTTGCACACCAATATCTCTACCATCTGATCATTTATCACTCCAGTGTTAATCTGCATAATTGTAATTATTTGCCTACCTTCTCATGCCTTTTGCACACAATGTATATATAGACTCCCCTTTTTTCTACTGTGTTATTGACTTGTTAATTGTTTACTCCATGTGTAACTCTGTGTTGTCTGTTCACACTGCTATGCCTTATCTTGGCCAGGTCGCAGTTGCAAATGAGAACTTGTTCTCAACTAGCCTACCTGGTTAAATAAAGGTGAAATAAATTTAAAAAAATAATTTAAAAAGTAATTGAAATACGCATTTTAAATACATGTAACAGAAATACTGCCCATCTCTGCCTACAGTGACCTAAACAAACAAGACCTAACATTATTATCCTCTTATAACATGAATTTATATTAATGTTTAATATCAATGGCATTCATTACTTGAAAATAACCACAGAGATAGCTATTATTTGATGACGGAGCAGAGCAGTGTGTATTATATACAGGACCAGTCAAAAGTTTGGACACACCTACTCCTTCAAGGGTTTTTCTTTATTTTTACTATTTTCTACATTGTAAAATAGTAGTGAAGACATCAAAACGAAATAACACATTTGGAATCATGTAGTAACCAAAAATATATTTTACATTTGAGATTCTTCAAAGTATCCACTTGATGACAGCTTTCAACACTCTTGGCATTCTCTCAACCAGCTTCACCTGGAATGCTTTTCCAACAGTCTTGAAGGAGTACCCACATATGCTGAGCACTTGTTGGCTGCTTTTCCTTCACTCTGCGGTCCAACTCATCCCAAACCATCTCAATTGGGTTGAGGTCGGGTGATTGTGGAGGCCAGGTATTTTGATGTAGCACTCCATCACTCTCCTTCTTGGTCAAATTGCGCTTACATAGCCTGGAGGTGTCCTGTTGAAAAACAAATGATAGTCCCACTAAGCGCAAACCAGATGGGATGGCTTATCGCTGCAGAATGCTGTGGTAGCCATGTTGGTTAAGTTTTCCTTGAATTTGAAATAAATCACTGACATTGTCACCAGCAATCGACCCCCACACCTTCTCCTCCATGCTTCATGGTGGAAACCACACATGCAGAGATTATCCGTTCACCTACTCTGCGTCTCACATAGACGAGGCGGTTGGAAACAAAAATCTCCAGTGGTCTAACGTCCATTGCCCGTGTTTCTTGGCCCAAGCAAGTCTCTTTTTATGATTGGTGTCCTTTAGTGGTTTCTTTGCAGCAATTCAACCATGAAGGCCTGATTCACGCAGTCTCCTCTAAACAGTTGATGTTGAGATGTGTCTGTTACATTTATTTGGGGTGTAATCTGAAGCTGGTAACTCTAATGAACTTACCCTCTGAGGCAGAGGTAACTCTGGATATTCCTTTCCCGTGGCGGTCCTCATGAGATCCAGTTATCATAGCTCTTGATGGTTTTTGCGAGTGAACTTTTAAAATTTTCCGCATTGACTGGCCTTCATGAAAGAAATTCCACAAATTCACTTTTAACAAGGCACACCTGTTAATTGAAATGCATTCCAAGGGACTACCTCATGAAGCTGGTTGAGAGAATGCCAAGAGTGTGCAAAGCTGTCATCAAGGCAAAGAGTGCCAAGTCAAAGTCCAGACCTGAATCCAATCGAGAATCTGTGGAAAGAACTGAAAACTGCTGTTCACAAATGCTCTCCATCCAACCTCACTGAGCTCGAGCTGTTTTGAAAGGAGGAATGGGAAAAAATGTCAGTCTCTCGATGTGCAAAACTGATAGAGACATACCCCAAGCGACTTACAGCTGTAATCGCAGCAAAAGGTGGCGCTACAAAGTATTAACTTAAGGGGGCTGAATAATTTTGCACGCCCAATTTTTCAGTTTTTGATTTGTTAAAAAAGTTTGAAATATCCAATAAATGTCGTTCCACTTCATGATTGTGTCCCACTTGTTGTTGATTCTTCACAAAAAAATACAGTTTTATATCTTTATGTTTGAAGCCTGAAATGTGGCAAAAGGTCGCAAAGTTCAAGGGGGCTGAATACTTTCGCAAGGCACTGTATATATATAGTTGAAGTCGGAAGTTTACATACACATTAGCCAAATACATTTAAACTCACAATTCACAATTCCTGACATGTAATCCTAGTAAAAATTCCCTGTCTTAGGTCAGTTAGGATCACCACTTTATTTTAAGAATGTGAAATGTCAGAATAATAGCTTTTATTTATTTCATCACATTTCCAGTGGTTCAGAAGTTTACATACTCAATTAGTATTTGGTAGCATTGCCTTTAAATTATATAACTTTGGTCAAACATTTCCGGTAACCTTCCACAAGCTTCCCACAATAAGTTGGGTGAATTTTGGCCCATTCCTCCTGACAGAGCTGGTGTAACTGAGTAAGGTTTGTAGGCCTCCTTGCTCGCACATGCTTTTTCAGTTGTTCTGATTGAGGTCAGGGTTTTGTGATGGCCACTCCAATACCTTGACTTTGTTGTCCTTAAGCCATTTTGCCACAACTTTGGAAGTATACTTGGGGTCATTGTCCTGACTGATGTCTTGAGATGTTGCAGGTAGCCTAATGGTAAGGTTGCAAGATCAAATCCCTGAGCTGACAAGGTAAAAATATGTTGTTCTGAACAAGGCAGTTAACCCACTGCTCTTAGGCCATCATTGAAAATAAGAATTTGTTCTTAACAGACTTGCCTAGTTATCCACATAATTTTCCTTCCTCATGATGGCATCTATTTTGTGAAGTGCACCAGTCCCTCCTGTAGCAAAGCACCCCCAAAACATGATGCTGCCACCCCCGTGCTTCACGGTTGAGATGGTGTTCTTCGGCTTGCAAGCATCCCCCTTTTCCCTCCAAATATAACGATGGTCATTACGGCCAAACAGTTCTATTTTTGTTTCATTAGACCAGAGGACATTTCTCCAAAAAGTATGATCTTTGTCCCCATGTGCAGTTGCAAAGCGGCTTTTTTGTGGCGGTTTTGGAGCAGTGGCTTCTTCCTTGCTGAGCGGCCTTTCAGGTTATGTCAATATAGGACTCGTTTTACTGTGGATATAGATACTTTTGTACCTGCTTCCTCCAGCATAATCACAAGGTCCTTTGCTGTTGTTCTGGGATTGATTTGCACTTTTCGCATCAAATTATGTTAATCTCTAGGAGACCGAACACGCCTCCTTCCTGAGCGCTATGACGGCTGTGTGGTCCCATGGTGTTTATATTTGCGTACTATTGTTCGTACAGATGAACGTGGCACCTTCAGGTGTTTGGAAATTGCTCCCTAGGATGAATCAGACTTGTGGAGGTCTACAATTTTTCTTCTGAGGTCTTGACTGATTTCTTTTGATTTTCCCCATGATGTCAAGCAGAGGCACTGCGTTAGAAGGTAGGCCTTGAAATACATCCACAGGTACACCTCCAATTGACTCAAATGATGTCAATTAGCCTATCAGAAGCTTCTAAAGCCATGACATCTGTTTAAAGGCACAGTCAGCTTTGTGTATGTAAACTTCTGACCCACTGGAATTGTGATACAGTGAATTAATCTGTCTGTAAACAATTGTTGGAAAAATGACTTGTGTCATGCACAAAGTAGATGTCCTAACCGACTTGCCAAAACTATAGTACATTTCTTTTTAATTTGTGGAGTGGTTGAAAAACAAGTTTTAATGACTCCAACCTAAGTGTATGAACACTTCCGACTGTATATAAATAAAATACAATAGCCTCACACTGATGCATACATTTTATTGAATTCAGAGGTAACATAATACCAGAAATTATAAAAATGTATTTCAAACTGTATCAAAAATGTCAGCGATATTAACACGGAGACTTGAACTTAACTCAAACCCTCATATGATATCTTCAAAATGAAATCTCCAAACGGTCAAGTAAACTATCAAAATGAGCACAAACCAGATTAGACAATATTACAGTGGTACATGTAAGAGCTAGATGGTTATTATAATAACAATCAATGACATGAAAGTATGTGCTTTGTAGAGGGATGAGTGGAGAGTGCAAAAATAGATTTTGCAATAGAATAAAAATAAGATTCTTTATACAAACACAACCCACATATTATGTATGCAAGGAGGCCGGTGAAACCTTAATTGGAGAGGACAGGCTCATAGTAATGGCTAGAAGGGAATAAATGGAATTGAAAACACGTCAAACACACGGTTTCCATGTGTTTGATACCGTTCCATTCACTCCATTCCAGCCATTATGCGCCATCCTCCCCTCAGCAGCCTCCTGTGGCAAGTACATTTTGTTAAAGCCCATTTGCCCAATTATTAGAGCCATTGAGCTCAGAGGTGATGGTCACCCTCACTCTTTATTCTTATATTTGGCATCATGGGCGAAGTTCACTCCAGCTGGTGGCTTTGACTACATCACCAGTAAGTTTCCCTCTGAGTGAGTTACTCCTCCATCCACTTCTATTAACAAAATTAACATAACTGTGGCATTCACCCAGACTCAAACACTGACCATGGATGTGTTGACCTTAAATATACACATTATTTTCTGCCTCTAACGCTTAAATGTACGCTCACCAAATGCTCAACAAGTGATAAATTATAGCTCCGTTTGTGTCAGATTATGTATACTGTATATACACACATACATACAGTAAAAACCTACCAGTCAGTAGAGACAGAGGCTAATTGAATAATGGGGTATTGAATGTAGCAAACACCAGATGACTGGATGTTTAAAATTAAATGAAAACAAAATGGTTGTATTGCTTTGGTCTTAGTTCTGGAGGCTCTAGACCCCAGTAGGTCCCTCCTGGTTGGTCAGTTAGACACGCTAACAGTCACATCCCTCAAGATGGCAAGACTGAGTGGACTTTCAGGGCGAATCATGTACAAACTCCACTAGGCCTGCTATTATTTCACAGACATCTCACAGTCACTGCCTCTCTACTGCTTTCACCCACATCCCTATCGCTTTCCTTCTCCATCTTTCGCTCTCCCCCTAGGTGCCTTGCTTCCACAGTGGCTCCACCCTTAGAACCCTAACATATAGTCTTTTCCGGCGTTGTCTGCATCCGTTTTGTCCCAGTTAGCTGGGGACAGGCACTCTTCAGTGTTGAAGTCCTGAGGGTTTACCCCAATGTCCAGGACCTGGGGGTTATTGCGAGACTCAGCGAGTCTGGAGGGGAAGAAAGACATTTCACTTATCACATTCATAAGGCAAAATATACCAAATATCAGATGGGATGTGAAAACTCAATACATTGAAATTAACAGACGTGGTAGCTTTAACATTTAAAAGCATTTAAATGACAAATGTGTGTATTGACATTATAGGAAAGATACTATACAAAAATGTGTCAAACTTGAGTAAGCAACTATAAAGACAGTGTGTTGGTCTCGAGTTACAGTATCCAGACCTAAACTGTAGAGGCATGTCTTTTTAAATGATCAAACAGTGAGGTATGGTTATCTAAGTACTTCACACAGCTACAACTCTCAGGCCTGACTCTCAACACCACTTCACTGCTACGACAGCAACACCACTTGGCTCACCATGTCATTTCTCATTCAGTGATGTTGCAATAACGGCGAAATGGCTGTAGATGTGAAGCAGAATAACACACAAATCCAAGACCATGTGGGCATGGACAAAATGAGAACAAATGACAACAATCAACATGTTAGCGGAGAACCCTGCCGTTCATACACAGCACAGCCTTCCCAAACTCTGTGCACTTTGCTGGTGTAATGTTGGAACCTGTAGTCCAAATTTACATCAGACGGGTAACTTCTCTGTCTTGGTTTGAGCCATATGTTTGCTCAGCGTGGTCTAAACATAAGGGAAGTCAATAGGACAGGGTTCTGAGCCATGGTAATGGGATGCTCCTATGGGGACATATGCAACTACAGGCGTTTGTAATGGCAGAATGCTACAGATCCACATCCATGCTCAGACAGATGGGCTGGGTACGGTGAGGATGGAGAATGACAAAGGGGTCACAGTTGTGGTGAGGGTGGTGAATGGAGTGGGGGTGACTGGGGGAAGTGAGGGTGGGACACTGCACATCCAATGGATGACATCATTACCTGAGTATGATTCAAAGCTATCCAGACTGCGGCTGAGGGGTGCAAAGGAAATGTCAATAGTCAGACAGCTGTTTTACTATTCCCCTATATTTGTATTGTGAAGTACACCAGAGCATTCCCAATGAATTTAAAAGTTGCATTAACTTCCTGCAGCCAGAAGATGGCACTGTAATCCTTCTTGAGTTACAGCGATCTTAGTGAGGTCAGTGTCAGTGTTGAGAGTTCCGACTCCTGGGCACAAACTTCCTTCATATCGATGTTTAAAGGAATTTACAAGGAGAGAAGGTTTAGGTGCCCATGCAGCTAAACTAAATCACTCACACAGAGAATGAAGGCAAGAAATGTCAACTCTGTCTCTTATTTTATAACTCACTAGTAAAAAAACGAAATAACAGGGATGGAGGATTGTCACTAAAAGGGAAGGAGGAAAACCATTCAGTCTAAAATGACAGGTATCCCTGGACTTCCAGAGTTCTGCTACCCCATTATACCACCCACAGCAAGTTGAGGGAGAAAAGCCCATCTGCCAATAAACTGCCTTTTACTAAGAGTTATTTCCTGAAACTCAGAGGAAAAGTCTGATCTCATTTCACCCCCTTCCCAGAGGTAAAATAAAGGAAAGAGCAAGCATTAGCAACAACAGCATACCCCTGACTGTCATTATGCAGGGAGTTTATAAACAACCCAGTCAAGAGAATGACTAAAGTGTCACAGACAGAAGCTTCTTTTCTGTCATCGCTGGTTTTGGTCTTTTTAGAAAATCTATACTCAAAGTGCTCTTAGGAGCTTGTTGAAAATCTCCAGTTGCCACTTCAAAGTCTCCTCAAGTAACTAAAAACGATCCATACTCATATCATATATCGGCTACAGGCATACAAGGAAAGCAAGTACTGACATCAGTCAGTTACTAACATCAGTCATGTTTGGTCAGTCCAAGTGACAGTGAATCAGTTCAGCTGCCCTCATATGGAGATACAGAGTGACAGAACTTCCTCTCACTCTTCACCACAGCTCAACACCCACTACTTCAATAATAAGAGTGCAGCTCTGCAATCAGCGCTCTCTGATAGACAAAAGGCTTGAACCGGGGGGACTCATTTATCAATGGTGTGTGCGTAACAAAAATACTCTAAACCTTGGGTGTGCCAGTTTTCCTGCAAAGGTTGGTATTTATCCATTTTGAACATGGGAAAGTGTGTGTATCAAACAACAGCTCTCACCATGCATACACACAACTTCTAGTGGTTGATCAATTGTATTGCAAGCAAATAACGTAATAAAACAGATACCTTTGCCATTGGTAAGGACATCACAGCATAATGTTTTTGACTTAAGGCCTAAATCATACTCATATTTTCTGACATGACTAGTTTATTCCCGCTAGACAACAAATATTAGGCTACCATTTATCCATTAATAATTCAATAGCCAAGAAAGCCTGGAAGTATATAGACCAGTAGCCTATTTAAAATATTTGATAGTATGGGTAGGTTACAGTATTGCTGTGAGATAGGAGTGCGACGTCATACCCCATTTAATATTAGAGCCTATACCAAGGCAGGAGATAGAAACCCAATCATCTATTGATTAACAAAATATTGAACAACAATTTGACTTTTGCATAGAAGTGTGGGCTGTAGCATTTACATTTAAATAGTTTGAATAGACAATCAATCTTGCAGAATGCACGGCCAGTGGTTGGCACTCGCTATTTTTACCCACACCTTTTCAGAAATGTGATAAAATTTGCCATTGCACTTTCTTTTCGAAACAGACATGTCCCAGTTCCAAAATGTCCAAATAATACAGCAAATGAGGGTGGTTTTGTTACTATGAAAGATTAACGGAAGGCATTTTCCAGACAGGGTTGTATCGCAACAGTTCGATAAATCCCAATAATTTGGGATTTACACTAGATTCTCCACTTAAGACAGAATTTAGTAAGAAATGTACACATGGTTGATAAATAAGGCCCAAGGTCCTCTGCCTACTAAATTTACCTCAATTAAAGCAATCTCTGGTCGGACTGCCCATCACTACTCCACAGAGTCCCCTGTGGAGAAGTGATGGGCACAGCAGCATAGATTAACGGCCTAGTGAGTAATTAATGTGTGTGCAGACAAATAATTATCTGATAACAGCACTAGAATGGTCTCAATGCTTGATTACCGCCCCTCTGAAGCACACTGTCCCTACCGCCAGACAAAGACTGATAAACAGAGGAGAGGCCACCGTCACTTTCAAATGAAACAAAATGAAAAAAGCCCAGGGGGAAATGAAAGCACTGATAAGACTGGAATTAGACTATAACTTAGTGGTAACATAAAAAATACATATTGGGAATTGTGATTCAGCATCCCTAAAGACCTCATCAGGACATGTCATTGAAACAAGATGGACTCCTTTGAGCTCTGCAGGAGTTGGGTTAGTTTAAAATGAGCCCTTGAGCAGGGTTGGGCAGTAACTGATTACAAAACAATCTGTAAATGTAATCAGTTACGGTACCAGCCACAATATTGTAATCAGATTAAAGATGCTTTTAAAAACTAGATGATTACTTCTTGGATAACATTTACATTTAGAAATTATGTTTGTGACAAAATACATGATGACATCTTTCTGTTATCTCAATGAAATGAATCATTGAAAAAAGGTGCAAGTTTTAGTTTGTTCCACCTCAGAGAGTCTGACCACATCAGAGACCACTATGATGACACACCAAATGCATTTGATAGATCATTTTTGTGTTCTTCTAATGCCTCTTAAAATGAATATTCCACCCAAAAACAATATTTTGGGAAAATGTTTTGCATGTAAGCAATCAAGTTAAGATATATTACCTTCAAAATACAGAAATACCACCGGTATGATGCATTTTCAATCATATGATGCAAAATGCATCATACTGGCTGTATTTCTGTATTTTGAAAGTAATATATCTTGATAACTTAATGGGACTATATCAACAATGGACTAATGCAACAAATACCAAAAGATAATTTTCAACTGTAACTAATCAGATTACATTACTGAGTTTGGGTAATCCAGAAGTTACATTACTGATTACAATTTTGGACAGGTAACTACAATAGTAACTAACGGATTACACTTAAAAAGTAACCTACCGAACCCTGCCTTTGAGGAATTCCAGTCTGTACAAGAGCACAGAGAATACACTGAAGGACGTGTCCAGTTAACCTTGAACCTGCTAGTTGTATGACCAAAAATCAATGCTCTGTGTATTTATCCCGCAACCACTGCCATTGAAGCTTGCAGGATACATTCTATCCAAAGTCCTCACTTAAAAACCTATTGTTAAATCACTGCTTGTGGTGCCTGGCCAGTAGAAAGGCAGGCTGAGAAAGCAGAAGATGAAGTTGGGCGTTGAGGCCAGTAAACTAAACACAGCCAGTTTCTTGGATTTAAGTGAAGCGAGTGCCCAGCGGCGAGCCAGCAGGTGGGAATGGCAGTGTTTATAAAACAAGCCTTAACCTTTTTGGGATAGGGGGCAGTATTTTCACTTTTGGATGAATAGCATGCCCAGAGTGAACTGCCTCCTACTCTGTCCCAGATGCTAATATATGCATATTATTATTAGTAATGGATAAAAAACACTCTGAAGTTTCTAAAACTGTTTGAATGATGTCTGTGAGTATAACAGAACTAATATGGCAGGCGAAAACCTGAGAAAAATCCAACCAGGAAGTGGGACATCTGAGGTTTGTAGTTTTTCAAAGCTTGGCCTACCAAATACACATTGAGATATGGATAAATTTGCACTTCCTACGGCTTCCACTAGATGTCAACCGTCTTTAGAAACTTGAATGAGGATTCTACTATAAAGGAGGGGCTCATGAGACCTCTGAGTCAGTGGTCTGGCAGAGTGCTTTGGTCTCATGACGCACGCTCCCGACAGAGTTACCTCTCGTTCCAGTGCTTTTCTTCAGACATAGGAATTCTCCGGTTGGAACATTATTGATGTTTTATGTTAAAAACATCCTAAAGATTGATTGCATTCATCGTTTGACATGTTTCTAAAGGACTGTAATGGAACTTTTCGAGTTTTTGTCTGGATGAAGTGCCTGCGCCTCATGAAGATGGATTACTGGGCTGAACACGCTAACAACAAGTGGCTATTTCGACAAAAATGACGGACCATTTGGTGAATATTTATGGTGTTGTTTATAACTTTTTTGACTCCAAAATGGCGGATATTCCTCTGGCTGTTTTGGGTTCTGAGCGCCGTTCTCAGATTATGCTTTTTCCGTAAAGTTTTTTTGAAATCTGACACAGCGGTTGCATTAGGGAGAAGTCTATCTTTAATTCTGTGAATAACACTTGTATCTTTTATCAATGTTTATTATGAGTATTTCTGCACAATCACGGGATGTTTTGGAATCAAAACATTACTGCACGTAAGGTGCCAATGTAAACTGAGATTTTTGGATATAAATATGCACATTATCGAAAAAAAACATACATGTATTGTGTAACATGATGTCCTATGAGTGTCATCTGATGAAGATCATCAAAGGTTAGTCATTCATTTTATGACTCCTATCTTTGGCTGGAAAAATGTCTGTGTTTTTTTTGACTTGGCTATGACCGAACATAATCATATGTGGTGCTTTCGGTGTAAAGCATTTTTGAAATCGGGCACGATGGGTAGATTAACAAGATGTTTATCTTTCATTTGCTGTTTTGGACTTGTTAATGTGTGAAAGTTACATATTTCTAAAAAATATTTTTGAATTTCGCGTGCTGCCTTTTCAGCGGAATGTTGTCGAGGGGTTCCCGCTAGAAAGGTTAACCACCGGCTATTGTGTGTGTGTGGTAATGCAGAGGGACTGGACAGGGCACAGTAAAATCACACACCTTGAGAAAGCTTCATCCAGACCATCCTCAAGCTCCTGCCAGACAAAAACACACATATAGACAAGGTCAGGGAAAGAAGACCATATCAAAATAATTGAAATACTGTTTAAAAAACTAGATTTGTTTCAGAAAGGTTTACAGTAGGTAAACTACATGAAGTGATGGCATCATGAATGGCTCTTTTGCCTTTACAACTATAAATGGAACGTTTGGATTCTGAGCAGCTAAAGGAAACACACACCTCTATCCAAACGTTCCCTGTAATATAAGTATATGATTGCAGAATAACAGCTCCACACCCTCCCCTGCTATGGGGACCATCTGATAAGTCTTGTTCTATTCAATGCACCATTGTCCTGAGCTAAACTCAACCCATAATCTTACTCTACTATAAAGACACTGCCTTTGAATCAAGTATGTATGCTAGGAGCTACTGTCAATACTGTATTATTTCAATCTTACCCTTACAGTATACTGGTAGCCATTCTATGTCCATTTGATGTAACCATACAGCTCTCCAAGCCTTCATTCTCTCATCCATAAAGCATTGCCCCTCTTATTAAGCATGTGTAGCTACAGTAGTTCTATTCTAGCCCCCATTCTCTTACCCATACAGTATTGTTGTTCTCTGTGGTGTGATTGTGCGTCATGAATGGGTCTGGTTCGCTCTCCTTTGTCCCCGAGCGCAGCAGCGCCACGTTTGCTCCCTCTGCCAAGTCTAGAAGGTTCCCTGTGGCCACTTCTGTAACTCAGAGAAAACAAACATACTAGATTCATCTCAGAGGGAAGAACCGTACTTTCAATATCAACAGCATTGCAGGACTTCTGTACAGACATCTATTACATATCTTATTGTCACATACCTGCATCAAAACCCCACGCACACTTATGACCATGTGAAAACATAACAGTAACATGAATCATGCAGACAAAGGCCATTATGGGAATCATTACGACCATTACGACCCTCATAATGTGTGTCATCAACATGGAAGGTTTGGGGCGGCAGGTAGCCTAGTGGTTAGAGCATCGGGCCAGTAACCGAAAGACTGCTAACTCGAATCCCTGAGCTGACAAAGTACAAATCTGTCGTTCTGCCCCTGAACGAGGCAGTTTAACTCACTGTACCTAGGCCGTCACTGTAAATAAGAATTAGAGGTCGACCGATTAATCGGAATGGCCGATTAATTAGGGCCGATTTCAAGTTTTCATAACAATCGGTAATCTGCATTTTTGGACACCGATCATGGCCGATTACATTGTACTCCACGAGGAGACTGCGTGGCAGGCTGACTACCTGTTATGCGAGTGCAGCAAGGAGCCATGGTAAGGTGCTAGCTAGCATTAAACTTATCTTATAAAAAACAATCAATCTTCACATAATCACTAGTTAAATACACATGGTTGATGATATTACTAGTTTATCTAGCTTGCCCTGCATTGCATATACTCGATGCGGTGCCCGTTAATTTATCATTGAATCATAGCCTACTTCACCAAACGGGTGATTTAACAAGCTCATTCACGAAAAAAGCACTGTCATTGCACCAATGTGTACCTAACCATAAACACCAACGCCTTTCTTAAAATCAATACATAAGTATATATTTTTTAAACCTGCATATTTAGTTAATATTGCCTGCTAACATTAATTTATTTTAACTAGGGAAATTGTGTCATTTCTCTTGCGTTCTGTGCAACAGAGTCAGGGTATATGCAGCCGTTTGGGCCACCTGACTCGTTGCGAACTGTGAAGACTATTTCTTCCTAACAAAGACAGCCAACTTCGCCAAACGGGGGATGATTTAACAAAAGCGCATTTGCGAAAAGAGCAAAATCGTTGCATTATTATTAAAATCAATACATAGAAGTATTTATTTTTAAACTAGCATATTTAGTTAAAAGATATTCATGCTAGCAGGCAATATTAAACTGGGGAAATTGTCACTTCTCTTGCGTTCATTGCACGCAGAGTCAGGGTATATGCAACAGTTTGGGCCGCCTGGCTCGTTGCTAACTAATTTGCCAGAATTTTACGTAATTATGACATAACATTGAAGGTTGTGCAATGTAACAGGAATATTTAGACTCATGGATGCCACCCGCTAGATAAAATACGGAGCGGTTCCGTATTTCACTGAAAGAATAAACGTTTTATTTTCGAAATGATAGTTTCCGGATTTGACCATATGAATGACCTAAGGCTCGGATTTCAATGTGTTATTATGTTATAATTAAGTCTATGATTTTATATTCGATAGAGCAGTCTGACTGAGCAGTGGTAGGCAGCATTCATTCAAACGGCACTTTCGTGCGCTGTTTATGACTTCAAGCCTATCAACTCCCGGGATTAGGCTGGTGTAACCGATGTGAAATCGGAAATCGGAAATGGCTAGCTAGTTAGCGGGGTGCGCTCTAATAGCGTTTCAAACTTCACTTGCTCTGAGACTTGGAGTAGTTGTTCCCCTTGCTCTGCAAGGGCCGCGGCTTTTGTGGAGCGATGGGTAACTATGCTTCGAGGATGGCTGTTGTTGATGTGTTCCTGGTTCGAGCCCAGGGACGGAAGCTATACTTTTACACTGCAAAATACTAAACTGCCTATAAGAACATCCAATAGTCAAAGGTATATGAAATACAAATTGTAGAGAGAGAAATAGTCCTATAATTCCTATAAACCTCAACCTATAACTTCTTACCTGGGAATATTGAAGACTCATGTTAAAAGGAACCACCAGCTTTCATATGTTCTCATGTTCTAGGCAAGGAACTTAAACGTTAGCTTTTTTACATGGCACATATTGCACTTTTACTTTCTTCTCCAACACTTGTTTTTGCATTATTTAAACCAAACATGTTTCATTATTTATTTGAGGATAAATTGATTTGATTGATTTATTATATTAAGTTAAAATAAAAGTGTTCATTCAGTATTGTTGTAATTGTCATTATTACAAATAAATAAATAAAATGTTTTTTAAAAATGGTTGATTAATCGGTATTGGCTTTTTTTGGTCCTTTTTTTTTGGTAGGCATTGAAAAATCATAATCAGTCGGCCTCTAATAAGAATTTGTTCCCAACTGACTTGCCTTGTTAAATAAAGGATAAATAAAAAAATATATAAAAACATGCCCGTCTGTTGTTTGTCACTTATTGTCTTATTGATAAGTGGGCACGGAATAATCCCGACACACACACCTTACCATGATGACTGTGCTGTAAGGGGATCGTCTCCAATGACTGCTGTGGACGCAACTGTTTAATAGGGTTGGGAATCGTGTGTGTGTGTGTGTGTGTGTGTGTGTGTGTGTCTGCTCCATGTGTGCTTATTGATTCCCTGGTCAGACAGACGGGTGTCAGTCCCCTGAGAAGAGAAGGTCAAATCTCAGTAGGTTCTCCAAATCTGTCTCAAAGTTGTACTTGGGTCTATTAATAACCTCATATACTTCCTCCTCTTTTCTCTGCATAAGAAGAGGCCCCCAAAAGAGGAAGGCTCATAAATGATCAACTCAGCCATTGCAGCAGTTCCCCTCCACTGGTTCCCTCCATCCACAACCTCTGACATTTACTGCATCTTCCCTATCACTAAGAAAGCCATTATTAGCAGGTGATTATTCATTGTATCGGTCTGTCTAGGATGGTGAAGGATGCAGGGGGGAACCACAGCACTGTTCATCACCACATTGGGTCTGGGGCTGTGTGCGGGGGGCTTAGGTTGAGAGTGGGATGGGTGTGGGGGCTTGGAACGGGTCTGGGCACTGTCTGGCAGTCTGGCCCCAGGGAGTGAGTGGCAGATTGAGTCAGGAATATAATTTTACAGGCCTCTCAGGAACTACATCTCCAAGTAGAGGACACAGGAGCATGTGCCCACACCCGCGCACACACACCAGTTTGTGTGGCAAGCAGAAAACTGGCAGAGAGGGAAGATGGGAGGTGAGTATCATGTCTCCTGAATAAAGCTGAATAGTCTCCAGCAACACTCCTTCCTGAGGTGAATAGGAGGAGGTGAATACTTACTGTAAGCACTTTCCGTCTCAGTCAAAACAACTTCCTTATGGGTCTAACCCACACCCCTCTATGGGACTATGAATCATAGCTCAAGGACAGCCAAAAGATGAAAGGGACAGGGCTGCAATCCCCTTACACCAAGCCTCTCTGTTACAAAAATACCATTTCTGGGTCAAGGGTTTTGCTCTCCTCTCTAGAGATGATCTATAAACCACTGAACCCAAACGGCCCTGATCCTATTGTAATCGCGAGCTGATCCAGTCCCATCCCATGTTAACAGTATCAGATGAGATTTAGATGGATCCCACTCTGGCAGGCTGGGGTCCACCTGGCCAGACTAAGGGGACGCATGGCCAAGCTGATGTTTTAAGTCTGCTCCCTCTGTCACGCCCTGGCCTTAGAGAGGCTTATATTCTCCATTTTGGTTAGGTCAGGGTGTGACTAGGGTGGACATTCTAGTTTCTTTATTTCTATGTTTTCTGTTTCTATGTTTTGGCCGGGTATGGTTCTCAATCAGGGACAGCTGTCTATCGTGGTCTCTGATTGGGAATCATACTTAGGCAGCCTGTTTTTCCACCTTAGTTGTGGGTAGTTGACTTTGTTATTGGCCTGTATAGCCCTAGGAAGCTGCACGGTCGTGTTTGTTGCTTCTTGTTTTTGTTGGCGACATTCATAATAAAAAGAAATGTACGCTCACCACGCTGCACCTTGGTCCGGTCAGTTCCCTGACGACGATCGCGACAGAACTACCCACCACAAACGGACCAAGCGGCGTGGCCGGGAGGAGCAGCCTTTTCTGGAGGAATGGACATGGGAGGAGATCTTGGAAGGCAAGGGACCCTGGGCAAAGGCTGGAGAGTATCGGCATCCAAGGGAGGAGATAGAGGCGGCGAAGGCAGAGTAGCGACAATAAGAGGAGTTGGCACGAAGCCTCCAGCGATGATCCATGGCCCGGAGCCTCCAGCGATGATCCATGGCACGGAGCCTCCAGCGATGATCCATGGCACGGAGCCTCCAGCGATGATCCATGGCACGGAGCCTCCAGCGATGATCCATGGCACGGAGCCTCCAGCGATGATCCATGGCACGGAGCCTCCAGCGATGGTCCATGGCAAGGAGCCTCCAGCGATGGTCCATGGCACGGAACCTGAAGCGATGGTCCATGGCACGAAGCCTCCAGCGATGGTCCATGGCACGGAGCCTCCAGCGATGGTCCATGGCACGGAGCCTCCAGCGATGGTCCATGGCACGGAGCCTGCAGCGATGGTCCATGGTACGGAGCCTGCAGCGATGGTCCATGGTACGGAGCCGGCAGCGATGGTCCATGGCACGGAGCCGGCAGCGATGGTCCATGGCACGGAGCCGGCAGCAACAGGATCCATGGCACGGAGCCGGCAGCGACAGGATCCATGGCACGGAGCCTGTAGCGACAGGATCCATGGCACGGAGCCTCCAGCGATGGTCCATGGTACGGAGCCGGCAGCGAGGATCCATGGCACGGAGCCTGCAGCGATGGTCCATGGCACGGAGCCGGCAGCGAGGATCCATGGCACGGAGCCTGTAGCGACAGGATCCATGGCACGGAGCCTACAGCGACAGGATCCATGGCACGGAGCCTGCAGCGACAGGATCCATGGCACGGAGCCTGCAGCGACAGGATCCATGGCACGGAGCCTACAGCGACAGGATCCATGGCACGGAGCCTGCAGCGACAGGATCCATGGCACGGAGCCTGCAGCGACAGGATCCATGGCACGGAGCCTGCAGCGACAGGATCCATGGCACGGAGCCTGCAGCGACAGGATCCATGGCACGGAGCCTGCAGCGACAGGATCCATGGCACGGAGCCTGCAGCGACAGGATCCATGGCACGGAGCCTCCTGCAGCGACAGGATCCATGGCACGGAGCCTCCTGCAGCGACAGGATCCATGGCACGGAGCCTCCTGCAGCGACAGGATCCATGGCACGGAGCCTCCTGCAGCGACAGGATCCATGGCACGGAGCCTCCTGCAGCAAGGGTCCCCAGTCCGGGGCCTGCAGCAAGGTTCCCCAGTACAGAGGCGCCACCAAAGTGGGGGGAGCCAGAGGTGGAGCGGAGTCTGCGTCCCGCACCGGAGCCGTCACCGAAGTAAATGCCCACCCGGACCCTCCCCTATAGAGTCACGTTTTGCGGCCGGAGACCGCATCTTCGGGTTGGGGTACTGTCACGCCCTGGCCATAGAGGCTTTTATTCTCTATTTTGGTTAGGCCAGGGTGTGACTAGGGTGACTAGCTTCTTTATTTCTATGTTTTCTCTTTCTGTTTTGGCCGGGTATGGTTCTCAATAAGGGACAACTGTCTATTGTTGTCTCTGATTGGGAATCATACTTAGGCAGCCTGTTTTTCCACCTTAGTTGTGGGTAGTTGACTTTGTTAGTGGCCTGTATAGCCCTAGTAAGCTTCACGGTCGTTTTTGTTGTTTCTTGTTTTTGTTGGCGATATTCACAATAAAAAGTAATGTACGCTCACAGCGCTGCACCTTGGTCCGGTCATTTCCCTGAAGAAAGATCGTGACACTCTCTGCGTCACACAGTGACTGACCCCTGTGATCCCCTCACAGGGGAGGGAGGGTGAGCGTCATCCTCTCTCACACTCTGGATCAGGAATGCAGCACTTCAGGGCCTAAAACTGCACAGGCCTCACCAGCAGGATTTGAGGAAACGGTCACAGAGACTAGAATCTCTCTGCTTACATAATTCTACAGAAGAGGAAGCTAATAGCCACAAAGAATGTAGATCCCTCACGCTTTTCAAACAAACAGTGTTTCCTGCTGTTGGACTTCTCACGTGTCCATGGCAGAAGTCACTGATCTCCTTAACATTCCACAGTGCAAAATATATTTGAAAAACAAATAGCTCAAATAAGAGAGACAAGATCCAGAGAAAAACATATCACCATTACTTCCTACTGAAGTGTTGATCATGTCTACGTGAGTATCTTCAGGAGAATAAAGACTGTAACCAGCGTGAGGGAAGGATGGTGGATAGAGCTGTAGACGGAGGAAGCTTATCAAGCACCAGATTGACATAGTCACCTGCCCTGGGCTATATGAATAGCCTGCCCATTAAATATCATCCCATCCCTGAGGCCCTCAGGCTGAGACTTCAGGCCGGTGACTCACCTCCTCCCTTCAGACTGCCCAGTCTGGACGAGCTCTCCGACTGGCTACTACTTGCTCCTTCCCCATCTGACCCAGACTTTGCATGTTTCTCCTTCTCTGTGGGGGAGAGAGGGGGGGGGGGCGGCGTCAGCGAAATACAGGAGAACATTTACATCTAGCTGATCATGTTTGTGATGTCTGTAAATCATAGTTGATCATTCTCAGCAGATATCAGGCACTTGACCAAACACGCTAATACTGTATTTAGACAAGATGCCACAAAGACCACAAGCTCTGTAGTAGCTACACTTACACATGTCAGTCAGTAGCCACTGGCAAGGAGTTTTAAATAGGGCAGAACCAAAACACTGGTCATGTATGTAGCTTCAGGACCCAGTCAGTCAGGCAGGCAGTTCCTCCTTTGCCATAATAAGGAGCATCTGGGTCACATGGATAAGGCCTGTCTTCTCTCCTAACATTCTCACCTGCTGGGAGCAGGGCTTATGCTGAGCATAGACCCAAAGAGCTTTCCTGGGATTTCCTGGATAATCTGAATGTTTTTCTCTGAATTTCAGTCTCAGTCTACACAGTACGGTTTATATACCAAGAGAAGCATCTCTACAGGATGTATAGTCCTATAAAATGCACACACAAACATACACATGTATGGACACAGCGCATTCGGAAAGTATTCAGACCCCTTGAATTTATCCAAATTTTGATATGTTACAGCCTCATTCTAAAATTGATTAAATTGTTGTTTTTCTCATCAATCTACACACAATATCCCATAACAAAGCAAAAACAGGTTTTTAGAAATGTTTGCACATGTATTAAAAGTAAAAAAAACTGAAATACAGTTCCTTGCAAACATATTCACCCCCCTTGGCGTTTTTCCTATTTTGTTGCATTACAACCTGTAATTTAAATGGATTTTTATTTGTATTTCATGTAATGGACATACACAAAATTGTCCAAATTGGTCAAGTGAAATGAAAAAAATAACTTGTTTCAGAAAATTCAAAAAAAAAAAAAAAAAAAAGTGGTAAGATCTGGTGCAACCAATTACCTTCAGAAGTCACATAATGAGTTAAATAAAGTCCACCTGTGTGCAATCTAAGTGTCACATGATCTCAGTATATATACACACCTGTTCTGAAAGGCCCCAGAGTCTGCAACACCACTAAGCAAGGGGCACCATGAAGACCAAGGAGCTCTCCAAACAGGTCAGGGACAAAGTTGTGGAGAACTACAGATTAGGGTCGGGTTATAAAAAAATATCAGAAACTTTGAACATTCCACAGAGCACCATTAAATCCATTATTAAAAAATGGAAAGAATATGGCACCACAACAAACCTGCAAAGAGAGGGCCGCCCACCAAAACTCACAGACCAGGCAAGGAGGGCATTAACCAGAGAGGAAACCAAAGATAACCCTGAAGGAGCTGCAACGCTCCACAGCGGAGATTGGAGTATCTGTCCATAGGACCACTTTAAACCGTACACTCCACAGAGCTGGGATTTATGGAAGAGTAGCCCGAAAAAAAGCCATTGCTTAAAGAAAAAAAATAAGCAAACACATTTGGTGTTTGAAGGTACTCTGGTCAGATGAGACTAAAATTGAGCTTTTTGGCCATCAAGGAAAATGCTGTCTGGTGCAAACTCAACACCTCTCATTACCCCGAGAACACCATCCCCAGCATGGAAGCATGGTGGTGGCAGCATCATGCTGTGGGGATGTTTTTCCATTGGCAGGGACTGGGAAACTGGTCAGAATTTAAGTAATGATGGATGGTGCTAAATACAGGCAAATTCTTGAGGGAAACCTGTTTCAGTCTTCCAGAGATTTGAGACTGGGACAGAGGTTCACCTTCCAGCAGGACAATGACCCTAAGCGTACTGCTAAAGGAACACTCAAGTGATTTAAGGGGAATCATTTAAATGTCTTGGAATGGCCTAGGCAAAGCCCAGACCTCAATCCAACTGAGAATCCGTAGTATGACTTAACGATTGCTGTACACCAGCAGGAACTCATCCAGCTTGAAGGAGCTGGAGCAGTTTGCCTTGAAGAATGGGCAAAAATCCCAGCGGATAGATGTGCCAAGCTTATAGAGACATATCCCAAAATACTTGCTGCAAAAGGTGGCTCTACTTTTTTTGTGGGGGGGGGGGGGGGGGGGTGAATAGTTATGCACGCTCAAGTTCTGGTTTTTTGTCTTTCTTTCACAAGAAAAAAATATTTTGCATCTTCAAAGTGGTAGGCATGTTAAGTAAATCAAATGATACAAACCCCCCAAAAATAGATTTTAATTCCGGGTTGTAAGGCAACAAAATAGGAAAATCCTAAGGGGCATGAATACTTTCGCAAGGCACTGTATCACATTTACATAAGTATTTCAGACCATTTACAGCGATTACAAATCAAATCAAATCAAATGTATTTATATAGCCCTTCGTACATCAGCTGATATCTCAAAGTGCTGTACAGAAACCCAGCCTAAAACCCCAAACAGCAAGCAATGCAGGTGTAGAAGCAGTCTTCTTGGGTATGATGCTACAAGCTGGGCACACCTGTATTTGGTGAGTTTCTCCCATTCTTCTCTGCAGATCCTCTCAAGCTCTGTCAGGTTGGATGGGAAGCGTCGCTGCACAGCTATTTTCAAGTCTCTCCAGACATGTTAGATGGGTTCAAGTCTGGGCTCCTACTGGGCCACTCAAGGACATTCAGAGACTTGTCTCGAAGCCACTCCTGAGTTGTCTTGGCTGTGTGATCAGGCTCATTGTCCTGTTGGAAGGTGAACCTTCACCCCAGTCTGAGGTCCTGAGCACTCTGGAGCATGTTTTCATCAAGGATCTCTCTGTACTTTGCTCCGTTCATCTTTCCCTCGATCCTGACTAGTCTCCCAGTCCCTGCTGCTGAAAAACATCCCCACAGCAGGATGCTGCCATCACCATGCTTCACTGTAAGGATGGTACCAGGTTTCCTCCAGACATAACGCTTGGCATTCAGGCCAAAAAGTTCAATCTTGGTTTCATCAGACCATCTTGTTTCTCATGGTCTGAGAGTCCTTTAGGTGCCTTTTGGCAAATTCCAAGTGGGCGGTCATTTGCCTTTTACCGAGTGGCTTATATAAAGTCCTGATTGGTAGAGTGCTGCAGAGATGGTTGTCCTTCTGGAAGGTTCTCCCAGAGTAATGTACTTCTGTTTTTTATTTGTAATAAAATGTGCAAAATTGTCCAAATCCTATTTTCGCTTCGTCATTATGGGATATTGTGTGTAGATTGATGAGGGGAAAAGATTATCTAATCCATTTTAGAATAAGGCTGTAACATACCAAATGTGTAAAAAGGGAATGGGTCTGAATACTTTCTGAATGCACCGAACATATCCACTATGGGTATGCATTGCATGCATGTCTCCATTCCCCTATGATAAATGGTGAGTTCTTTTCCTGATGCACAAACACATACTTGTTATGCACTCTAGAAAACGAAAACACAGTATCTGAGCAGGCTTGGTCATTCTTAAAAGGCCTGGCTGCTGACCTACTGTACCTAATGCTTCCATTACCATCAGTGGAGATTAAAAGCACATCTCAGCCTGTCCCTCAAGGGCATTGGTTACATTAAAGCCTTTTTAGGATTCCTTAGCCATCGTCCAGCTGAAGCATAAAAAAACATAGCCCCCCTTCTGTGAATCCCATTCTCCAGGAGAGCCAAGGTGTCTGAGTGGTGACTGGGTTCTAAAAAATTCTCTGGGTGACTGCACGCTTATTTCCACTGAACTGGATAGACCCCAGATAGGGTGTGAGAGAGAGTGTCATCAAGCATGAAACAATTCCAAATAATATTGAGAGGCAAAATCAAAGCTATGTGTTTACTGTAAAATATACTTCAAATCACTATTTCTCATGCAGAGAGATGAGAGCTTATAAAGATTTGGGTCAGGGATGCGGTTTACAGAAATATGGTGGGGTGGGGGTGCAATGATGTTCAGCAAAGACAGTACCCCAACCCAACCACCCTGATGTTCCTACCCATAATCCTCTAGGGCCATGTAACTCATGGAGCAGTCTCAAAGCTTTTTAGTTTTTAGTTCTATCTCCTTCTGCCACAAGAGAACACAACTACTTCCTTTGATATCTCCCCAAAGCCCCACTCCTTTCTACTCCTCTCCCTCATCAGCCACATTGTGTAGAACAAGACAAGACACAGCCCAGCATATCAGAGGGGTTAGCAATCCTGATGGCTTGGAGTCTGAGCAAACTCTGACAAGGGACAAGGGGGGAGAGATTGAGAGGACGAGGAGAGAGCGCAAGGAGAGAAAAGTCTGCACTCCTAATTTGCAGCTTTAATATTCATTTTTGAAATGCAGAGTGGAACACAGAAGCGGGGAAACTAAACAGTCCTCTGCTGCCTTGATCTCTGAAAAATAATGAAATAAAATGGAAATGCATCCAAATTAAAACACTATCAAAAGGCTCTGTGGTAAACACAACCTTCTCCTGTCCAAAACCACTAAAAAGGGGGGAGTAAATGAAAGGCTAGGGGGTGTAAAGGGATGAATAAATAACCTCTTCTTCACTCTCTGAGACAGGATCAACTGCACAGGCACCCAGCTGTCACAGGCAGGACTGAACTGCCATTGTCACATACTCCCCCCCCCCCCTCCCTCATCTCGGACAGTGACAAATAGAATGAGGGGTTTAGACAAGAAAAACAGGAACTTCACAAGGATCTAGGTAGATGTTTGAGCGGGATGGAGTTCTACATCCACTCCCACTAAAACCTGCAGCTTTTCATACCACACCTGTCCACTCCCGCTGGTTTTCAGTTATTAGACTAGATATAGTTTCAAGGGAGCAGAGTTGGAGAGAGAGCATACGCTTGCACTTTCTCTTGAACTAAGTTTTGCAAATACGTAGCCTATCTTGTAGGAGTGGGAAAATTTGTAGGCAAAGACAATTAAGGGTAATAAATATTTATTGAAAAGGAAAAATGTGCAACGCTCGCTCACCATGGTCCGCACGTTGCAATTTTTTGATAGCACCTCAACTCACGTTGGTTGAGTGCCCCTCTACTTCTCTGCATTATCAATATTTATTTACAGACACTGTAGTAAACTACAACCTAATCATATTTAAGTTAATTTCCTTGGAAAGATAACTGCCACATGATTCTCAGTCCATGCATAGGCAGCCTACTCTATTTCATTGAGACCACACATATAGCCTAATGTAGGACGCACTTGATCTCGCACGCCAAACTACTGTAGGAGAGGTAGGCTCCTGAAATTGAAGAAGCAAATTCTGAGTGTGTGTGAATAATGCGTCAAAGGCTACTAACGCATACAAAGCATTAAAACGACCGTTTCCAAAAAATATGAGGGACAAAAGTAAAATGTCATCCCAAAGTTGTCTGACCACCCGAAAATGCAGAGCGAGCCCGCAATGATCTCTGTCGGGACCAGCAGGTCTATGCAGCCCTCTAGATCCAGTTGCCAGACTAGATACACAGTCCCAAAATACATTTTGAAACAAAATATAACTGTATGCTTGTTGCAACTGAATCTTGATAAGATTAGTCATTTTATAATCAAACAAGAAGAATGGACCTCTGATTCTAAGGCACTATGTTCAGAAGACAACATAGTAAGAGAGGGCGTGCTATATGGAGGTGTGAATAGGGCTGTGGCGGTCAAGAAATTGTCAGCTGGTAATTGTCTCGCAAATATCTGCCAGTCTCACAGTATATATATATATATATATATATTTAAAAAAAAATATATATATATATATATATATATATATATATATATATATATATATATATATATATATATATATATATATATATATATATATATATATATATATATATAATATCATAGACTTAATTATAATATTATATTATATTATATAATATTATAATATAATAATAATATTACACAGAAATACGAGTCTTAGGTCATTAATATGGTCAAATCCGGAAACGATCATATCGAAAACATTGCACAACCTTCAATGTTATGTGATAATTATGTAAAATTCTGGCAAATTAATTATGTTTTTTGTTAGGAAGAAATGGTCTTCACACATTTCGCAATGAGTCAGGCGGCCCAAACTGACAATTTCCCTAGTTAAAAGAAATTAATGTTAGCAGGCAATATTTACTAAATATGCAGGTTTAAAAATATATACTTGTGTATTGATTTTAAGAAAGGCGTTGGTGTTTATGGTTAGGTACACATTGGTGCAACAACAGTGCTTTTTTCGTGAATGTGCTTGTTAAGTCACCCGTTTGGCGAAATAGGCTGTGATTCAATGACAAATTAACAGGCACCGCATCGATTATACAGGTCAAGTTAGATAAACTAGTAATATCAACCATGTGTATTTAACTAGTGATTATGTGAAGATTGATTGTTTTTTATAAGATAAGTTTAATGCTAGCTAGCACCTTACCATGGCTCCTTGCTGCATTCGCATAACAGGTAGTCAGCCTGCCACGCAGTCTCCTTGTGGAGTGCAATGTAATCGGCCTTAATCGGTGTCCAAAAATGCCGATTACCGATTGCTATGAAAACTTGAAATCGGCCCTAATTAATTTGGCCACTCCGATTAATCGGTCGACCTCTACACTAGTTCCTTTGTGACTTGTTTCAGGAAACTAGGCAACCTTCACGCTAGCCATGATTAGCTGAGATAATGAGTATGCTGGACATGCCAACAGATGAGTTCAGATTGGTCTGCCATTTAGCATGCTTCTGTCTATAACATGAGCTGGTCAGTATGTGTAGGTAATCCTTTCTAGCACGGCTTTATTGAAAGATATCATGTTGTAGAACTGCATAAGAGTTGCTCCCCATTTTCTGGAGGACCGAGTTTTGAAATCAGTGGAATTAGAGTATGATAGCTAAGGAGATGGAGAAAAGTCTGCCGTTTGATTGCAAATATGCAGACGGAGTCAAAACGAGAACACACAGAAGGCTGTTATATAACTTCTTCGGGATAGGGGGCAGTATTCGGAAGTTCGGATGACTGAGGTGCCCAAAGTAAACTGCCTATTACTCAGGCCCAGATGCTAGGATATGCATATAATTGGTAGTTTTGAATAGAAAACACTCAGAAGTTTCTAAAACGGTTAAAATAATGTCAGAGTATAACAGAACCTATATGGCAGGCTTAAACCCAAGGAGAATCCATACAGATTTTTTGTTTTTGAGGTGTCTGCCCATTCAAATGCTTGTTTATGGGAAAATAAAAGGAATACTTCCCAGATTGCAGTTCCTAGGGCTTCCACTAGATGTCAACAGTCTTTAGAAAGAGTTTCAGGCTTGTTTTTTGAAAAATTAGCTAGAATTTGTAGTTTTTCTAGGTGGTTCTCATTTTGACTGATGTCTTGTGGCGTGCGTGGATGAGGGCACACACGGTAATGAACATACTGTTCTCCATCTTAAATTGTATAGTTTATTTACATATTAGGGTACCTGAGGATTGATTAAAAATGTTGTTTGACTTGTTTGGATGAAGTTTATTGCAATCCCAAGGGTCCCAGCTACATAACAAATGGTCGTTTTGTTTGATAAAATCCTTCTTTATATCCCAAAAAGTCAGTTTAATTGGTGTGCTTGATTCAGTAATCCACCTGTTCCCCATGTTCAAAATGCATACAAAGGAATCCCAAAAGTGTACAGTTAGCTAGCTAACGTCAGCTGGCTGGCTCGCTAGATAACATTACGTGTATGATTTGTGTAGTTATATTATTCGTATATCAGAGCCATTTGCATTGCTAGTTATAGCCTAATGTTAGCTAGCTAACTTTGAACCTGGTTGGTTAGCTTCTTGCAGATTCATGTAGGGTAGTAACATTATGAGTTGGAATTATGGATCACTATTTAGCTAGCTAGCTAGCTACATGTCTAAACAAAAGACATGTAACAAGTAACCGTTTCAATAGTACGTTCAAGATGTCACTGGACAACTGTCGACAGACGTAGCTGGTAAAGTCGCTCTGGCTATCTACTCCGATTTCAGAGCACTCTTGTTTGAGTGTGCTAGAGCGCAGAATAACTGATGAATTTACTAACACTCAACACCCCTTGAATATGACCGTGTCAGTTGGCAAAAAAGCGTAATTAAATTGTTGCCAGCAGCACAGTTGCAGTCACCAATGCTCTGGATAACATAAAAATAGCCTAACCAGCTCTGCTAGGGCAAGTAAAATGGTCAGAGTGAGCTGTTCTCTGTAAGTAGTTAGTAAGCTAGCCAACATTAGCCAGTTAGCGTGGGTGCTTGACTGCTGTTAGGGCAGAATGCTCGGATCAACCCTACTCCCCGGCCAGAGCGTCCAGTGTGCGCTCTGAACGCTTCGAAAAAAAAAAAATGCTCTGAATTTACCAACGGACAATCTGACAAGTTTATGAATGCCCAGAGCACACTCTGGCACTCCAGATTAAATGTACGTACACACCCGTAGTATAAACCAGCCTTTAGTCTTGAAATCTTTGGTTGTTTAGTACATGGCCTCATGTGAATCCTTATAGAGATGGGTGAGGCTAAGGCTTTAGAGGGTGTGAACGATGCTGAATGGATGTAGACAAAGAGCCCTCCAGTAGGTGTACCAAAACATTCAATGGCCATTTTCTCAAAAGTGAGGTTACATGTTTATCAACTTTCAAAGCAGAATTACTTTCCCATTGTTTTTCAACTGTAGTGTATGATTATAACATTTTATAGCTCGGAGTCTCTACTTTTATCCAATATAAAAACAATTTCAAATTTTGCCAAAGACCAAATCGAGCAGGTTGGTCACATTTAACAGACAAGATTTGCTTAGAATTCCATATTTTATAGTATGAAGAATACAATTGAAAATAGCTGAATAAAATATAAAGGATATTTTCTCCAAAAGATTTGAGGGAGTGAGCACATGCGGCTATTCTGTGTTAACGGTTAACAAAGAAACAGGTCTTCCTATATGCTTTATTTAGAGTTATTTATGCAACTTCAGCCCAACATTTGCATTTTTAATACATTCTATGTCTGCATGATGCGACACTAATGACAATTTGAAAAAAGTTGCAGGAAAGGCATGAGCGCTGCATGTTATTTTCGCAGGCTGGACACATTTCATCAGTCTCTCATTCACAATTTGACAAGCACAAGAATTTGCGTCCCGAATTTGCGTCCCCTTTGTGTGGCAGTTAGGCTCTACACCTGTTGTAAAGCGGATTCATAATCTTAATTTTAAGAATTTATTTTGCCACTTTCGTTGCGATACAAACCTTATCAAAACATATAGGCCTATGGGCTAGGCTAGTGTACATGAAAATTAGCATGCACCTGTCTCGAAACGGGCAGGGGGGAAAAAATCCATGTCATCTCTCACAATGCGACTTATGCTGAAACTACACTTCCAAAACCTATCGCTCGTTCACCCATCAGCAGACTTGTATCTGGGACACCAACACCAACTGCTGGTGGAGGGGGGGGGGGGGGTCCCGAGAAACAAAGGGGGAGAATACAGGCCCAGACCCATTATGAGCCTCTACATGCAACACTGTACGAGGCTGCCCGATCAGGAATCAAATCAAATCTTGTAAACTTTCCCATGAGAACAAAGAGGAGCGGACAAGCCCCTCGACAGGGATAACTTTAGACTGCACCTTGAGATATCACTGAGGTGTCCCACACGGGCTTTCCACCACCCACAAAAAAATGGTAACGTGTTCCGGTAGGATAACATTACGCAAGCAATTGGTAGAGTAGCTGGTCCCCTTGGGTACCAATGCCAGCAACAGTCAGTCCAGCCACAATCAGTAAGAATTCGAATTGCCCTTGATAACAGATGAGGTAGTAGTCACTCAGATTGCAACACATAGAAGGGAATCTCCAAAACACTCTTCTGATCATTAACACACATGCCGCTAATAAATAGAACCCTCCATTCAGGAGGAAAGTTATTAGAATTCATGAACCATGATCACACCAAGTAAGACTGGTTCAGTTGTTATAGAGTACTTCCGCCGTGAGGTTAGTTCCTCTGTGAATAATGTCGCTATGAAATAAACTCCTTCATACCCATCGCCACTACAATACAAAATTGACTTGTGGCAAAACATCTACAGGCCCCCTCTTGGCATATGGCTTGAGGTCGGCACAGATTCTTACTGACACATTGTTATTTTTTTATTGTTTTGAATTTTACCCCTTTTTCTCCCCAATTTCGTGGTATCCAATTGTTGTAGTAGCTACTATCTTGTCTCATGCGTCCTCCGATACACAACCCAACCAGCCGTACTGCTTCTTAACACAGCGCGCATCCAACCCGGAAGCCAGCCGCTGTGTCTGAGGCTACACCGTGCACCTGGCAACCTTGGCTAGCGTGCACTGCGCCCGGCCCGCCACAGGAGTCGATGGTGCGCGATGAGACAAGGAGATCCCTACCGACCAATCCCTCCCTAACCCGGACGACGCTAGGCCACCCGGTCGCGGCCGGTTACGACAGAGCCTGGGCGCGAACCCAGGGACTCTGATGGCACAGCTGGCGCTGCAGTACAGCGCCCTTAACCACTGCGCCACCCGGGAGGCCGACACACTGTTATTGACATGGAAATGATCTGATGACGTCAGACTCATTCTGCCCAGGCTGCAGCCTACCAGGATACTTGATTTTCTTGCCCTTGGCATGTGCAAACAAGGATAGTGGTGTGTTTCTTAGGGCAAGTAGGATCGCCCTAGACATGACATTAGACAAAAATGCCATGATAGAGTCATTTAGCCAAGACCGTGGATGTATATAGAATATAGTCCAACTAGATGATTAAGGTGTGGTAACTATATAGTTTGTATTTTTTTTGGTGTGTGTTTTTATACATTTTTATTTCATTTTCTTTGAGTGATAGCGTTACAAACAAGTTCCCCATACGACCACCAGTTAGTGCCACAACGACGCTCATTTGGGGAAGAAATGTAATGATGTATTTTGTGAGTGTTGTGTGTTATTAACTTCTTCGATATAGGGGGCGCTCTTTTAATTTTTGGATAAAAAAACGTTCCCGTTTTAAACAAGATATTTTGTCACGAAAAGATGCTCGACTATGCATATAATAAGAAAACACTGACGTTTCCAAAACTGCAACGATATTATCTGTGAGTGACACAGAACTGATGCTACAGGCGAAACCAAGATGAAATTTCAAACAGGAAATGCCCCAGATTTTGAATGCGCTGTGTTCCAATGTCTCCTTATATGGCTGTGAATGCGCAAGGAATGAGCCTACACTTTCTGTCGTTTCCCCAAGGTATCCGCAGCATTGTGATGTATTTGTAGGCATATCATTGGAAGATTGACCATAAGAGACTACATTTACCAGGTGCTCGCTTGGTGTCCTCCGTTGCAATTATTGCGTAATCTCCAGCTGCGTGCCTTTTTCCATTTGCTTCAGAGGAGAAACTCAACTGCCACGAATGACTTATCATCGAATAGATATGTGAAAAACACCTTGAGGATTGATTCTAAACAACGTTTGCCATGTTTCTGTCGATATTATGGAGTTAATTTGGAAAAAAAGTTTGGCGTTGTAATGACTGAATTTTCAGGGTTTTTTCTTAGCCAAACGTGATGAACAAAACGGAGCGATTTCTCCTACACAAATAATATTTTTGGAAAAACTGAACATTTGCTATCTAACTGAGAGTCTCCTCATTGAAAACATCCGAAGTTCTTCAAAGGTAAATTATTTTATTTGAATGCTTTTCTTGTTTTTGTGAAAATGTTGCCTGCTGAATGCTAGGCTTAATGGTATGCTAGCTATCAATACTCTTACACAAATGCTTGTGTAGCTATGGTTGAAAAGCATATTTTGAAAATCTGAGATAACAGTGTTGTTAACAAAAGGCTAAGCTTGTGAGCCAATATATTTATTTCATTTGCGATTTTCATGAATAGTTAACGTTGCGTTATGCTAATGCGCTTGAGGCTATGATTACGCTCCCGGATACGGGATTGCTCGACGCAAGAAGTTAACGTATGTCTAAGTTACTGCCTAGATCCACCAGCCTGGACAACCAGACGACGGATCTGGAAAGAAGATCCAGAACCATGGCCATTCTTGTAGTGGTCTGCTACTTGCAGAAATCCTACCAGGTTGCAACTTGCCAAATCCTTCCAAGATTGAACCCACCAGAGGGGGACTGTCATGACTGTCCAGTAAAGATCCAAATAGGTCAGATCAGCTTCGCAATAAATTACTTTGGCCAGACCCCCTTTCACCTGCAGATGGGAGCTGGTGGGGGGTTGACAGCTCACACCCTGTAGTAAATTAAGGACAAGAAAATGCAGCCATCTCCCTCTCCAAATTCACACAGGAATGTTCCCACCGAAACTCTAACACATTCTAAAGTGAATACTGTAACAATATTTCTATCATAGAACGTGGGGAATGGTCAGAGGCGATCTAAAGAATGTCATTTTGGTTATTAATTTGAGATGTCATTAAAAATGTTAAAGGAAATATTGTAACTTGAAAAGTACACACACTATGTGTGAAGTGTCCATCCTCTACGTTGTGCATGCAATATGAAAAATGATTAAAGTGTTTTTGTTAAGAGAGGAATGTGATTTTAGAAACTATAAAAGGAAATTGTTTCTATAACTTTGAACAAGTATGTGGCCCCCTGAGTGAGGTCAGAGAGCGTGTCAGCCTGGTGAAACCGCTTCTTTTGAATGAACTGTATAAAGTGATGGGATAAGAATTAACATCAGACCAGAAAGACATTGAGCTACAGCTCACATTTAAAGTGGTTGGAACTCTTAATCTCAACACGAGGTAGAGACGATAGTCACCTCCTGGACAATCACTGGTACGGCTGATTAGCTGTTCTAAGTAAAGTATCAAGAAAAGTGAAATAAAGTGGGACCATTCTACTACTCTTCTCAAATCACTGTAGTACGCTACTCTCATCACCCCACAGAGAACCATTGACACGGCTGTCTAGCCTATCTTCAAAGAATAATCTTCCAGAGCGAGTGGAAGTAGAGTGAGCTCTGTAGTTCTGTTCAGGACTACACGACAGGTCGCCGGATGCCGGGCGATGGCAAAGGAGAGCAACAGTCAGCCCCTCCAGGATTCTGTGATTGCATAATTCAATGCAAAACCAACCAATCAGCGCATATTATGCTAGAGTGAGCTAATTTTGACCAATCAAGGTGAGTGGCATTTTACTCAAACTTGTACTCCGCTAACCTTGACTTTAGTAGGGTGGTCGGCACTCTACTCTCCCCAGTCTGTGTATGGAGACGCTGCTCAAAGCACGGAGTGCAATTTGTCAGCTTTGCCGTTTTAAACTCTCGAAAACTTATGGTACCACAACCAATGACTCCGCAGTGGAGCAACTGATATGGAGGAGGATGAAATGGACGATTACATTAAGATATAGGCCTAGATGAGCTAGGCCCTTGGTCAATCTGCAATTAAGACATATTATATCTCAAGTTCATCTTCCATGAAAACACTTAGAGACAAAGTGCTCTTTTGGGCTGTTTCTTTTTTTGAATAAACACAGCTCTTTCTGAACAAAACGAGAGGTGGGGGGTGACCAAGGGCCTAGCTCATCTAGGCCTATATCTTAATGTAATCGTCCATTTCATCCTCCTCCATATCAGTTGCACATATAGTGTGTGTACTTATGTTGAAACTCTGAGCTAGCTTCCACACCTTTTTTGTTAAAAAAAAGACCTATTTGTTCAGGAAAATAAACACTTTAAATGTTTCTAATTGTTTTTGTGTTATGTATTATGCTTAAAATTGTCCTAAAACTGAGCACATATTACTTTTTATTGCTTTATATGAAAAGAACATGAAAAAAACATCGCAAAATGTATCCCAGAATTTCAGAAAAAAACATTTTTGGAACCAGAAATTACAAAAAATTTAGCAAAATCCTGGTGGGACTGAACAGTAAGAGACGGGTGGGGACCCCTTTTGGACAATCAGGGCCTTACAAGCGTGTCGCAAAAAGGCCCAACAACCTTTCTTCCAAGAAGGCCTGGTTCTGACAGAAATACATGAAAAACAAAGACATTTACATGTAAATACATTCATGTGTTCTTACTCCAAATGTGTGGCAGTTTGTGTGCAAAGAAAATGATTACTGTGAGAGTAGTTTTTAAATGTACCAAAGTATTTTGTCTCTAATTAAACCAATTTGTGTAGTACTGAATCATAAGTAAGGCTGGGTGGGGTTTTTGCAGAGGCAGGAGGTTACAACTGTTCAGAATTATATGATAAAGGTTATGATTAATAAGTTGACTGTTTATAGATGTGATAAGTTAAGACCTTTAGAGTTTAATTCGGGAGATGGTAACTCTTTAACTTCTTGGCGCACCCATCCCTTTATTTGGATCATGTTCGTCAAATTCAAATTAAATTACTTCAAATATTTAATTTTCATGAAATCACAAGTGCAATATAGCAAAACACAGCGTAGCTTGTTGTTAACCCACCTGGTGTGTCAGATTTCAAAAAAGCTTTACAGAAAAAGCTATCCAACCGTTTATGTTAGGACATCTCTCTCAGCAGACAAAACATTACAAACAGCTAGCAGCAAAGTAGATGGTCACAAAAGTCAGAAAAGCAATAAAATGAATTGCTTACCTTTGATGATCTTCGGATGTTTGCACTCGCGAGACTTCCAGTTACATAATAAATGTTCCTTTTGTTCGATAAAGATTATTTTTATATCCAAAATACCTCCATTTGGTTGGCGCGTTTTGTTCAGAAATCCACAGGCTCGAGCGGTCACGACGGGGCAGACGAAAATTCCAAAAAGTATCCGTAAAGTTCGTAGAAACATGTCAAACGTTTTTTATAAATCAATCCTCAGGTTGTTTTTACAATAAATAATTGATAATATTTCAACCGGACCATAGCTTTTTCAATAGGAGAAAGAGAGAGAAAATGTCTGCTCCAAGCTGTTGCGCATGCAAAACTCTGCTGGCACCCAGCCATCCACTGACACGATGTGATCGTTCTCGCTAACATTTCAGAATAAAAGCCTGAAACTATGTCTAAAGACTGTTCACAGCATGTGGAAGCCATAGAGAAAGGAATCTGGTTGATATCCTTTTAAATAGAGGGAAGGCATGCAATGGAACAGAGGTTTCAGGAAAAACAGCACTTCCTGGTTGAATTTCCCCCAGGTTTTCACCTGCAATATCAGTTCTGTTATACTCACAGACAATATTTTGACAGTTTTTGAAACTTTAGAGTGTTTTCTATCCTAATCTGACAATTAAATGCATATTCTAGATTCTGGGCCTGAGAAATAGGTAGTTTCATTTGGATATGTTTTTCATTCAAACATCAAAATACTGCCCCCTACACAAGAGGTTAAAGAACTGCTCTCGTGGTGCCCCAATTCATAATGAGTTAATTGTTACCCGATTAACTATTTTAAAAAGATAAAAGATAAAAAAGAAAATCGGGTACCAATTAAACATACAGTGGCAAGAGAAAGTATGTGAACCCTTTAGAATTATCTGGATTTCTGCATAAATTGGTCATAAAATTTGATCTGATCTTCATCTAAGTCACAACAATAGACAAACACAGTCTCCTTAAACTAATAACACACAAACAATTCTACATTTTCATGTCTATTGAACACACCGTGTAAACATGTAATGTGGAAAAAGTATGTGAACCCTTGGATTTAAGAACTGCGTGATCCTCCTTTGGCAGCAATAACCTCAACCAAACATTTTCTGTAGTTGCGGTTCAAACCTGCACAACCGTCAGGAGGAATTATGGACCATTCATCTTTACAAAACTGTTTCAGTTCAGCAATATTCTTAGGATGTCTGGAGTGATCCGCTCTCGAGGTCATGCCATAGCATTTTAAAAATCGGGTTGAGGTCAGGACTCTGACTGGGCCACTCCAGACGGCATATTTTCTTCTGTTGAAGCCATTCTGTTGTTGATTTACAGTGCCTTGCGAAAGTATTCGGCCCCCTTGAACTTTGCGACCTTTTGCCACATTTCAGGCTTCAAACATAAAGATATAAAATTGTGAAGAATCAACAACAAGTGGGACACAATCATGAAGTGGAACGACATTTATTGGATATTTCAAACTTTTTTAACAAATCAAAAACTGAAAAATTGGGCGTGCAAAATTATTCAGCCCCCTTAAGTTAATACTTTGTAGCGCCACCTTTTGCTGAGATTACAGCTGTAAGTCGCTTGGGGTATGTCTCTATCAGTTTTGCACATCGAGAGACTGACATTTTTTCCCATTCCTCCTTGCAAAACAGCTCGAGCTCAGTGAGGTTGGATGGAGAGCATTTGTGAACAGCAGTTTTCAGTTCTTTCCACAGATTCTCGATTGGATTCAGGTCTGTACTTCGACTTGGCCATTCTAACACCTGGATATGTTTATTTTTGAACCATTCCATTGTAGATTTTGCTTTATGTTTTGGATCATTGTCTTGTTGGAAGACAAATCTCCGTCCCAGTCTCAGGTCTTTTGCAGACTCCATCAGGTTTTCTTCCAGAATGGTCCTGTATTTGGCTCCATCCATCTTCCCATGAATTTTAACCATCTTCCCTGTCCCTGCTGAAGAAAAGCAGGCCCAAACCATGATGCTGCCACCACCATGTTTGACAGTGGGGATGGTGTGTTCAGTGTGATGAGCTGTGTTGCTTTTACGCCAAACATAACGTTTTGCATTGTTGCCAAAAAGTTCAATTTTGGTTTCATCTGACCAGAGCACCTTCTTCCACATGTTTGGTGTGTCTCCCAGTTTTATATCTTTATGTTTGAAGCCTGAAATGTGGCAGAAGGTCGCAAAGTTCAAGGGGGCCGAATACTTTCGCAAGGCACTGTACTTCTGTGTTTTGGGTCGTTGTCCTGTTGCATCACCCAACTTCTGTTGAGCTTCAATTGGCGGACAAATAGCCTTAATTAATTATTCCGTCGATGATAGCAAGCTTTCCAGGCCCTGAGGCAGCCCCAAACCATGACGTTACTACCATACCATACTTTACAGTTGGGATGAGGTTGATGTTGGTATGCTGTGCCTTTTTTCTCCATACATAGTGTTGTGTGTTCCTTCCAAACAACTCAACTGTAGCTTCATCAGTCCACAGAATATTTTGCAGAAGCGCTGTGGAACAGGTGCTCTTTTTCCAGGTGCTCTTTAGCGAACTTCAGACGTGCAGCAATGTTTTTTTGGACAGCAGTGGCTTCTTCCGTGGTGTCCTCCCATGATCATTGTTTAGTGTTTTACGTATCGTAGACCCGTCAACAGAGATGTTAGCATGTTCCAGATATTTCTGATAGCCTTTAGCTGACACTAGAGTTCTTCATAACCTCATAAAAGCACTCCGCACTGTGCTCTTGCAATCATCTTTGCAGGATGGCCACTCCTAGGGAGAGTAGCAATGGTGCTGAACTTTCTCCATTTACAGACAATTGGTCCTACCGTGGACTGATGAACATCATGGCTTTTAGAGATACATTTCTAACCCTTTCCAGCTTTATGCAAGTCAACAATTCTTAATCTTAGGTCTTCTGAGATCTCTTTTGTTCGAGGCATGGTACACATCAGGTAACGTTTCTTGTGAATAGCAAACTCACATTTTGTGAGTGTTTTTTGGAGGGCAGGGCAGCTCTAACCAACATCTACAGTGTCGTCTCATTGATTAGACTCCAGGTTAGCTGACTCCTGACTCCAATTAGCTTTTGGAAAAGTCATTAGCCTAGGGGTTCACATACTTATTCCAACCTACACTGTGAATGTTTAAATGCTGTATTCAATATAGACAAGAAAAATACAAACATTTTGTGTTACTAGTTTAAGCACACTGTGTTTGTCTATTGTGGTGACTAAGATGAAGAACAGATTAAATGTTATGACAAATGTATGCAGAAAACCAGGTAATTCCAAAGGGTTCACATACTTTTTCTTGCCACTGTAGTTAGTTGATTAGATAACAGTCATCAGATGAATGAAAGTAAAGTCACGCCGGTGTGGCGGTAATACAGTGGTGAAGAGGGAGAAATACTGACACATGTAGAGAATACCCCCAGGAGTTCTCATTTACATAGAAGTCATTCATGCAGTAAATGACATACATGTTCTGCTGATCTGTGAAAACCATGCATGGGTGTTTGACACCTTCCTAAAACAGCACTTTCAATGTGCACACAGACACAGACACAGACACAGACACACACACACACACACACACACACACACACACACACACACACACACACACACACACACACACACACACACACACACACACACACACACACACACACACACACACACACACACACACACACACACACACACACACACACACACACACACACACACACACACACGTTTAGCCTGGTTCATGCTCAAAGTAAAAAATACTTAAATTAAACAACATACCTAGTAAATAATTTATGTACTAGAAACAAATATTTCCACTCCGTTTGAAGGAGTAGGCCTCACTATCTCATTGGTGACTTCCATCTCTCCCACTTCTGCCTCATGTTCTCACAGCCCACAGTGAAAACACTGGAAACAGGGCAGATTGACTCAAACCAACCTAGGCTACGACTCGCTGAACTCCTGTCATTAAACATAACAAATCAAATTTGTCACATACGCAGAATACAACCTTACAAGCCCTTAACCAACAACGCAGTTAAGAAAAATAGCTAAAGAAAATAAGAAATAAAAGTAACAAATAATTAAAGAGCAGCAGAAAATAACAACAGCGAGGCTATATACAGGGGGTACCGGTACAGAGTCAATGTCCAGGAGCACCGGTTAGTTGAGGTAAGATGTACATGTAAGGGGGGAGGGGGCAATGCAAATAGTTTGGGTAGCCATTTAACTAGATGTTCAGGAGTCTTATGGCTTGGGGGTAGAAGCTGTTTAGAAGTCTCTTGGATCTAGACTTGGCGATCCGGTACTGCTTGCCATGCGGTAGCAGAGAGAACAGTCTATGACAAGGGTGGCTGGAGTCTTTGACAATTTTTTGGGGCCTTCCTCTGACAGCCCCCAGTATAGAGGTCCTGGATGGCAGGAAGCTTGGCCCCAGTGATGTACTGGGCGGTAGCACTACCCTCTGTAGTGCCTTGCGGTTGGAGGCTGAGCAGTTGCCATACCAGGCAGTGATGCAACCCATCAGGATGCTCTCGATGGTGCAGCTGTAGAAAGTTTTGAGGATCTGAGGACCTTTTCAAATCTTTTCAGTCTTCTGAAGGGCAATAGGTTTTGTCGTGCCCACTTCACCACTGTTTGTGTGCTTGAACCATTTTAGTTTGTTGGTGATGTGGACGCCAAGGAGCTCTAAATCTGCTCCACTACAGCCCGTCGATGAGAATGGGGGTATGCTCGGTCCTCCTTTTCCTGTAGTCCACAATTATATCCTTTGTCTTGATCAGGAGAGGTTGTTGTTTATGCGCCACACGGTCAGGTCTCCGACCTCCTCCCTATAGGCTGTCTCGTCGTTGATCAAGCCTACCACTGTTGTGTCATCTGCAAACTTAATGTTGGTGTTAGAGTCGTGCCTGGCCGTGCAGTCATGAGTGAACTGGCAGTAGAAGAGGGGACTGAGCATGCACCCAAGGGGCCCCAGTGTTGAGGATCAGCGTGGCCGATGTGTTGTTACCTACCCTTACCACCTGGGGACGGCCCGTTAGGAAGTCCAGGATCCAGTTGCAGAGGGAGGTGTTTAGTCCCAGGGTCCTTAGCTTAGTGATGAGCTTTGAGGGCACTATGGTGTTGAAAGCTGAACTGTAGTCAATGAATAGCATTCTCACATAGGTGTTCCTTTTGTCCAGGTGTGAAAGGGCAGTGTGGAGTGCAATAGAGATTGTATCATCTGTGGATCTGTTAGGGCGGTATGCAAATCGGAGTGGGTTTCTGGGATAATGGTGTTGATGTGAGCCATGACCAGCCTTTCAAAGCATTTCATGGCTACAGACGTGAGTGCTACGGGTCGTTAGTCATTTAGGCAGGTTACCTTAGTGTTCTTGGGCACAGGGACTATGGTGGTGTGCTTGAACCATGTTGGTATTACAGACTCAGACAGAGAGAGGTTGAAAATGTCAGTGAAGACCCTTGCCACATTGTCAGCACATGCTCGGAGTACACGTCCTGGTTATCCGTCTGGCCCTGCTGCCTTGTGAATGTTGACCCGTTTAAAAGGTCTTCAATGCCATCGGAAGAATCCCGGAACATATTCCAGTCTGTGCTAGCAAAACAGTCCTGTTATTTAGCATCTACTTCATCTGACCACTTTTTATTGACCGAGTCACTGGTACTTCCTGCTTTAATTTTTTATTGTAAGCAGGAATCATGAGGTTAGAATTATGGTCAGATTTGCCAAATGGAGGGCGAGGGAGAGCTTTGTACGCGTCTCTGTGTGTGGAGTAAAGGTGGTTGAGAGTTTTTTCCCTCTGGTTGCACATTTAACATAACAGCCTTTAACCAGAGTAATCTGCCCTTAATATAGTGGGTTTACTAAACTAAGCCAGGTTCTCATTTCTGGCCTGGTTGTGCCAACAGAGGCAATGTTTTAATCAAATGTGGACCTTCCTGTTGGGGAGATAACTATTTCACACGCCTCTGAGTGGTCAGGGCCACGTACTATGTGGTAATTAATGTTGCCACATAGTACAGGAGCTATGGTGGGATTGAGAAACTCCACTTGATTGTCTCTCATGCAGCTGTTGCAGAGAATAGCTACATGCATTGCATGTGAACAGGAGAGAATGAAATGTGTACTGAAAGAGAAGGGGCAACATGGTGAAAGAATGAAAGTGTAGGGGGGAAGGAAAGGGAGAGAGGAGGATAAGAACGGTTACGCTCAAAGAATATCAGTCAGCCGTCACACTTCTCTAGTCGTCCGGGGTGACCATGCCTACCTTCTTTGGCAGCCTGCCAGAACTCAAACGCCACTCTGAAGGCCTGGGCCACTGTTAACGTCACTGCCTGGGCCTGGGGGGGAAGAGGAAAAGAGAAAGAGAAAGAGAGAGAGAAAGAGAGAAAGAGAGAGAGAGAGAGAGAGAGAGAGAGAGAGAGAGAGAGAGAGAGAGAGAGAGAGAGAGAGAGAGAGAGAGAGAGAGAGAGAGAGAGAGAGAGGCAGGGGGAGATAAACACAATAAGTATGACAAACAAGATGTTGGCTAAGTGTTTTAATCCATTGATGACGGATGCGAGCAGAACTAGGGCCTACTTGACGAAGGAACATTAACCTAGGTGTCATTCCCTACTGTGCAGTCCAACTTCTCCTTTTCATTACAAGTTGTTTCATGCAGCTGGGAGGAAGTGTGGCCTTTGGACCAGAGCTCAATTAACAAGGGGAAGGAAAGAGGGAGTGGCACAATCATTCACAAACCCCCCTTGGAGGGAGACTATTTGAAAGAGGGCCCACAGGCACGCACGGACTCACCACCTTCCTCTTGGTGCAGAGGTAGGCGTGGCACTCCAGAGTTTCGTTCTGTTGGCTCTGGGCGATGTAGGCAAACACTTTGTCGTGCATCTTGTCTGCTGTGCAGTAGGATATCCTGAGGCGGGGATCACAGAGAGACAAACTAGTTTGAATAAAAACCAAAAAATCTAAGAGTCACCGCGGATCACACAACTTCATCTTCACTGAGCCTTTAAGCACACTACAATCAGATTTAGACCCTTAAATCTTTCATTTCCACATCAAATAAACCCAACACATTCCACACAGATTCCGCCCACACACTATAGCGTGCGGGTGGAGAGCCACTCAAAAGATCCAGGCGAAGAGTTTTAACTTGAGGACATTATCTGTAGTTGATCCACAGCGTACCACGGCTCCATCCGTGTCAGCCATAAAGACTGATGCCTGCTGTGTCCGCCCAGCCCACCTGGGCCTGTGGTGTTTTAGCATTATTGGATTGGACCTGGACTCTTAACTACAGTTCTGCTCTTTCTCTAACGCTGGCCCCTGGAACATGCTCTGTTCTGCAGATGTTCAGAGAAATGACATCATTGGTGATATCGTCACCCCAAGACCTGATTGACAGGTGGTTTGGCCAGTCGGATGGGGACCAAGAGAAGAGGGATGACGGGCATAATGAATGACCATCTGCCCTCCCTGTTCCTTTCCACACCAGTACACTGCTGCTCAAATTGTCAACATCACTGCAGAGATCAAATGTCTTGTTTACTAATAACTCAGTGATATAAAAATGCAACGTGTAAAAGGATTCTCCTATAAAAGCCGGATAGTTGGCTAGTTAGTGCTTCAGTATGATGGAGAGTTGAGCGATGTGGTTGTGATTCTGCCAACCCCTCTGTCACTGAGAGCGTAATCCAAGTTCTGGCCTTGAGACCCAGTTAAAACTCCACTTCTCATAAATGTGGAATGTTAGTCAAGTGATTGAAGTTTGACCTAAGCAGTTACAAGTCACACTCTGTTTTTGAAAGGAGAAATTGAGGGTGTGTGTTGTGCTTGCGCACGTGTGCTATCGTGTGTGCCCATTTGTCAGTATTCACACCCCAGGTGAGGGCTCAGACACACAGATGTTGTAGAGGCCTCTTGAGGGAGAGGAGATCACCGCAAATCCCAACACTTTTAGGCTCAACGTGATAGATGAGATGGTCTTGGAAGGGAAAAGAGATTCTGGTGGGGGAAAAAAACTAGTTTTTTTGCAAGTAAAAAAAAATCTGAACTTGGCCTGATAGAATTTCACATTTCAGCTGCTCACAACCAGAGCATGAGTATATCTTCTTCTCTGTCAGTGAAAAGCAGAGAGAGAGAGAAACAAAGAGGGAGACATGAGCACTAACCTGTATATGGAGATGTTCTCAATCAGCTGGTTAGAGGCGTAGTCGTAGAGAATGATTCCTCGAGGGGACACCTTTAATGTCACTTTCTGGAGTTTCTTGCCACTGGCTTTGGCCTAGAAAGACAGACAATATTAAATATTTAAAATCAACTCATGCAATCACAAACATTTGAGAAACTTGCCAGTGTGCAAATCTGTGCTAAAGGTACATATCTAGATTGTCTATTTACATTTCTGCTACCTCCTCCAGTGCTGACACAGAACTTGTTCAAAACACAGCCTTGACAACAGCAGGCATTAATCAAACCTACACGCCCTAGCCTAAACACACTTCCCTCAGAGAAACAAAACACATGATTCAGAAAACCCTGGGGGACGATAACAGCTTTCTAGCTACAATGAATCATTATACTGGAGAAACAGATCTATTAGACAACTTCATACTATAGTCTGAAGGGATGCATCCAGACCCCTCATCTGCTAATGATATCCCTACCAAGACAAGCAGCTTGTTAGAGTTCTATAACACACAAACACCACTCAGGTGCTTAACAATGTCGACAGAGAGCCTTGGGCAGAGCAATCAACAACAGAGCTTGTTTACACCCGGAAAGGAGAAGGACAGCAGTAGAAAGACTCAAGGCAGTCATCTAAGCCATTCTCTAAAATCCTGCTTTCAACCAGTCAATACAATAAGTATTGGGTCCAAAACAACACTACCTAGTGTATTAACTGTCAGGACCTTGTTAGTCTGGTCAGGGTGGCGACAGAGAGCAGAGTGAGTCACCTATGAGACTCTGTCCTGTGTGCCCTGGGCCTGATCAGCGTTCCCTAATTCAATTAGCGTGGAGCTGACAGATTTATTAACAATAAGACTTTATCTTACTGTAGAATAACCCTGGCCAAAGCAACACACAGATGCATCAGTACTAATTGCATCTGGTTCAAATGAAGGCTACAACTTAATGGGAAAATAAATGGGACTGTTATATACTGTGGTGGTACGGGTATTAAAATATAAGGAGTAGATCACAATCCACTGTATGTTTGGGAAAATTGTCAAAAGGGCCTTTAAAGGTCAGAGAATCTATATAGAATGGAGTTTGCATTTTGAGGGGTTGGTGTGCACAACTCCTTGGGAGAGGATGAGTGGGAGTATCGAAGGTCAAGTGTGTGTGTGTGTGTGTTGCTGACCGTGGCAACAATCCTCTTGACGGCGGCTGCGGAGAGCTCCTCTCCTTTGGGCTGCTCCACCAGCGTGACGCCCAGGTACTTGAGCTGGAACACCATGCCCTCCAGCAGGGTCTCCCGTGTGTCTGTCCAGTTCTCTGGCAGCTCTATGGAGAGGAAAGAGGACACATGTGAGAAGAGACAGGTACAGGGGACATACAGGTGACAGGTCAGACTGATGGCCCAGCGTTCTTCCATCTAGAAACAGACGGTAGGCATATTTCTGACATTAGTTTATGATTAGTTTAGGTCATTTAAATTTGCTTCACCAGTTTCTGTGTAACATCCTCCAAGGCCATTGAACTGTACTCTGGTTGTGTGTGACCATTCCTTAGATTGGGGGGGGGGGGGGTAAAGGAGCAGACTTTCTCAGACCAAGGTTTATCATACTAACCACGTTTCCATCCTCAGTTTATATGCGAGTAAAGTCATACCAATTTTATAAATGCCGACAGAATTTGTTCGTTCGACATGGTGGGAACTTTTAGTGTCGGTAAAATGAATTATGAGATAAATGTTAGTGAAAACACCTTTATGCGCAAATATTGATATAATAACCGTCATATCGCAATGATATGGTGTGTGGTCCTCCCACTCGGGAAACCATGTTGTTTATTAGGCTACAGAATAATTAAGTTATGTTCTTATACAACAGGTAGTTTGGAATTCCCATTTTTAGAGCCTATCCTTACCAAGCAATGCACTACCACAACTAGCCTTAGCACCTGTAACTCGTCATGGATGATTTTAAAGTTACCTTAGATTTGTTTTATCCACTAACATTTGAAGAATGGTGCCAACAAGAAGGAAGAAATGAAACAAGAAGAAGAGCAAGTGGACCAGAAACCTGAGCCTAACATTAACATTAGACATGCAGAAATCAGTAGGGCAGTGAAGTTTTTTCTGGAATGGCTGTCAGAAAAGGGGATTAACTGGTAACCCGTTGTATAAAAGCAATACAACACCAGAGGCCATGTCAAAACACCCTCGTGCATTATTGCTGAAATTAACTCCACAGGGTGGTGAAAGTGCACTGTGATGAGCGTGATGCTCCTTTCCAATAAATAGAGGGTCTTATTCTGTTGACATGATAATCAAATAAAAATATTCTCGCTCTTATACATAATAATCTTATCATGTAAACTAGCCTACCCACACTATCTGCGAGCTGTTGGCTACAGCACACATGCCAAGGCTGGAGTAGGCACATTTTAGGGCCAGTATACCAGTATCGCAATATTTTTTTTATGGCAAATATGAAAACACAAAGCAGACCACACTCTCTGGTCCTTTAAAAACCTGCTGTATGTTAAATATTTGAAATAAATAAATGTGACTCTGGATGACAACACTGTTGATTTTCAACATTAAGGCTGTTTTTATAAATAAGTAAAACCTGCTTTGTGTTTTGTTTCCTTGCCATGATACTAACAGACCTAGCACATTGGCTATTTAACGCAACATCTTTTGTGATAAAACTATTGGTAGAGTTGAAAATGCGATGGAAACACTTATTGAACATTAGAGTTTTATTCTGTACATGATAACTTAAGCGAAAAAGTACATTTTGTGTGCACTAGTCATCATGCACTGATCTGTATCCGCAACAAGTCAATTTGGTGGAATCACCACTGTTGGGAAAATGCACATATTTTCTTAATGCAGATTCTTGAATATTTATATATTCAAGAATGCATGAAAATCTGTTGCCAATTCAATGGAAACCTAGCTTCAGCCTTTGGACAGTCACCTTAAAATGTGAAAATCTGCCAAACCAGGCATCTATCCAAATGCAGCAGGGCAAACGTTGGTACATGCAGGGAAGGGATTGGCACATCAAGAGCTTTTGTGTCTGCTCTATTAAAAACGTTATCAAAACAGTAAGAATCAGGTACATTTTGTCAGAATGCTGCTCTCCCTACATAACCGTTCCTTCAAAAAGTTCATTTGAAATTCTATTAGTGTTCCTTGTTATTGTAGGTTCCCCTCCGGTCTATGAAACAATGACATTCAATTAATCTAATATTGTAATATTATGAGATGAATAGGAGCCCTGCCATTTCATTTCTTGAGCCTTTTAACTCCAGAATACGCTGTGAGCAGCTCAAGGGCTCTCTCCCTCGATCTCTGTATAAGGCCAGATTGACTAAATGCCTCAGGCTTAGGACAGAACAACAGTTAGAGCTGAGCAAAGCAGAGGACTACTATTACCTATAGCCAACTACCCCTCTCCCATGACACCTCAGTCTCAGCCAAGGCCATGAGGGATCACTGCATATATTAAGTTATTAAATTCTTGTACCTGAGCTCCTAGAGTGTGCGGCTCTCCTTTAATTTCAGGGATCACTGCAATAGAGGAACACAAACGAATATGCACAGACATGCACACAATCCTCTACATAGCTGCGATTGACATATCAGGCTTCTTATTCAGAGTGCCTTAAGCACCACGTTTAAATACACTGACTTAATGATTTGTGTTACAGGCTTAGATCTGAAAGGCTGGCCAGTACACTGAAATAGCCTAATTCATGTTTCAGAGACGAAAGACGAATGACAAAGGTTGTTTTGGACTGTTTTCAATATAAAAACAAATGTTTAATCTTCATACTGCACTTCCTTCCTGAAAACAGAAAACATAAAAAAGGTCTGTATCAAAAAAGAAAATGGTAGAAACTTACACTCGATAGTGACACAGGAATTTGGAAGGGAAGAGATGACATACACACAGCTAGGATTACAACAGCTAGGATCTCCAAGGACTGGGATGCTGCCCCACACACACCCTCCAACACCTCAAACCTTTTATTGACTCGTTGCTCTTAAGAGGAGCATTCACAAGCATCAGGGTGCTCATTTCTGTTAGACCACCATGAGACATGGCCACCTGCCCCCTTGCCACTGCTCATTTCTTGGGAGGTCTCTGGTGGTCAGTGATATATGTTGACCTCAGGGTCATCTAGATGGAAGATCCTGTCTTCACAGCAGCCGTGGTCTTACAGAGACATTTAGCCAACTGCAAAGGTTACTACTGTAGGTTAAAATCATGCTGGGAGCATCAAAGGTAAACCCATGGATTGGATTCCATGTAGGCTATTCTTCACTGCAAAAGGTTCAGATTCTTATGCTTTCACCCTATGGAGCCACAGTCATATTCTACCAATGTAAAATGCCTGAGGTCTAGCTTGCTACTTTGCTTGCGTTTCAGAAACAAAATCTACTCATCGAAGGCCACACTCGAAGGCCACACTCAAGGACACTGGTTTGAAAAGTGCAACAACGTGACTTCCCTTTAAAACCTAACAAGGAGTTGAAACTAGAAACAAACATTTTCAAATAGGGAATCTATAATTTTCATCTCTCTCCCCACCCTTGGCGACCAGCCTTCAGTAAACACAGGCTTTGTCCATTCCAACCTCCTCAATCCATCCATCCTTCTCCATTTTATACTAAGTAGTACTGTGCACCTCCCATAGTCTTTTCTTGACTTGGTGACTGAAGAAACCTCTGGTGGCGTATGCATGGGTGTCCAAGCTGTGTGCTAGTAGCTTCTTAGGGCTGAGTTCCCGCTAACGGGATCGATACGACAACAGCCAGTGAAAGTGCAGGGCGCCAAATTCAAAACAACAGAAATCCCATAATTAAAATTCCTCAAACATAGAAGTATTTCACACCATTTTAAAGATACACTTCTTGTTAATCCCACCACAGCGTCCGATTTCAAATATGCTTTACGGCGAAAGCACCACAAACGATCAAAGCCAAGTCACAGATAAACACAGCTATTTTTCCAGCCAAAGAGTCACAAAAATCAGAAATAGCGATAGAATTAATCCCTAACTTTTGATGATCTTCATCAGATGACGCTCATGTTACACAATACATTTATGTTTTGTTCAATAAAGTTCATATTTATATCAAAAAATCTCAGTATACATTGGTGCGTTGTTCAGTAGTTCCAAAAACATCCGATGATTTTGCAGAGAGCCACATCAATTTACAGAAATTCCCATAATAAATGTTGATGAAAATACAAGTGTTATGCATAGAACTCTTTGTGGCACCTGACCACACAACTGAACAGTAGCACAGGTGTGACAAAACTAGGGCCTGTAGGACCTGCCTTGTTGATAGTGTCGTTAAAAAGGCAGATCAGCGCTTAGCTACTGTTGAATCAATATGTTTTGACCATGACAGTTTACAATCCAGGGTTACTCCAAGCAGTTCAGTCACCTCAACCTGCTCAACTTCCAAATTATTTATTACCACATTTAGTTGAGGTTTAGGGTCCCAAATACAATGCTTTTAGTTTATAAAATATTTACAGTGCATTCGGAAAGTATTCAGACCCCTTCCCTTTCTCCACATTTTGTTACAGCCTTATTCTAAAATGGATTAAATGCACATTGTTTCCTCCTCAATCTACACACAATACCCATAATGACAACACGAAAACAAGTACAAATATTTTGCAAATTTAAAAAAACGAATATCTTATTTACATAAGAATTCAGACCCTTTGCTATAAGACTTGAAATTGAGCTCAGGTGCATCCTGTTTCCATTGACCATCCTTAAGATGTTTCTACAACTTGACTGGAGTCCACTTGTGGTAAATTCAATTGATTGGACATGATTTGGAAAGGCACACACCTGTCTATATAAATTCCCACAGTTGACAGTGCAAAAACCAAGCCATGGGGTCAAAGGAGTTCCGAGACAGGATTGTGTCAAGGCACAGATCTGGCGAAGGGTGCCAAAATAATTCTGCAGCATTACCGGTCCCCAAGAACACAGTGGCCTCCATCATTCTTAAATGGAAGAAGTTTGGAACCACCAAGACTCTTCCTAGAGCTGGCTGCCCTGCCAAACTGAATAAACAGGGGAGAAGCGCCTTGGTCAGGGAGGTTGACCAAGAACCCGATGGTCACTCTGACAGCGCTCCTCTGTGGAGATGGGAGAACCTTCCAGAAGGACAACCAGCTCTGCAGCACTCCACCAACCAGGCCTTTATGGTAGAGTGGCCAGACAGAAGCCAGTCCTCAGTAAAATGCACAACATCCGGCTTGGAGTTTGCCAAAGTCACCTAAAAGGACTCGGACCATGAGAAAAAATATTTTCTAGTTTGATGAAACCAAGATTGAACTCTTTGGCCTGAATGCCAAGCATCACATCTGGAGGAAACCTGGCACCTTCACTACAGTGAAGCATGGTGTTGGCAGCATCATGCTGTGGGGATGTTTTTCCAGTGGCAGGGACTGGGAGACTAGGATCGAGGGAAAGGTGAATGGAACAAAGTACAGAGTGATCCTTGATAAAAACCTGCTCCAGAGCGCTCAGGACGTTAGACTGGGGGGGAAGGTTCGCCTTCCAACAGGACAACGACCCTAGGCACACAGCCAAGACAACACAGGAGTGGCTTCGGGACAAGTCTCTGAAGTGGCCCAGCCAAAGCCCAGAATTGAACCCGATCGAACATCTCTGGAGAGACCGGAAAATAGCAAGCTTGAGAAGAATGGAAGAAACTCCCCAAATACAGATGTGCCAAGCTTATAGCATCATACCCAAGACAAGGCTGTAATCGCTGCCAAAAGGTGCTTCAACAAAATACTGAGTAAAGGGTCTGAATACTTTTGTAATTATGATTTTTTTTTTTTGTAATCAAATTGCAAAAACACCCCAAAAAACAGTTTTTGTTTTGTCATTATGGGTTATTGTGTGATGAGGAAAAAAACTATTTAATCAATTTTAGAATAAGGCTGTAACATAACAAAATGTGTAAAAAGTCAAGGGTTCTGAATACTTTCCGAATGCACTAGAACTTATTCCTTGCCACCCATTCTGAAACTAACTGCATTTCTTTGTTAAGTGTTGCAGTGATTTCACTCGCTGTAGTAGCTGACGTGTATAGTGTTGAGTCATCAGCATGCATAGACACACTGGCTTTACTCAAGGCCAGTGGCATGTCATTAGTAAAGATTGAAAAAAAAGTAAGGGGGCTAGACAGCTGCCCTGGGGCATTCCTGATTCTACCTGGACTATGCTGGAGAGGCTTCCATTAAAATAATGCCCTCTGTATTCTGTTAGACAGGTAACTCTTTATCCACAATACAGCAGGGGGTGTAAAGCCATAACACATAGGTTGTTCCAGCAGCAGACTACGTCAAAAGCCACACTGAAGTCTAACAAAACAGCTCCCACAATCTTTTCATCCCCAATTTCTCTCAGCCAATCAATAATTTGTGGAAGTGCCGTGCTTGTTGAATGTCCTTCCCTAGAAGCGTGCTGAAAGTCTTTTCAATTTGTTTACATTAAAATAGCATTGTACCTTGATCGGACCACAAAGGTCTTAAAAGCTATAGTACCCGAAAGGGCATCAAGCCGTCTGAAATTACAAGCATCTGCATACATTAGACACTTTACTTTTCCCTCCAGGGGCATTTCCTCCATTCTTTTATCTCAACACACGTGTACTGCGTGGTTCACTGAGACCAATCCCTACTAGAGGCTGTGGGGTTGACAACAGTTCACTCTAAATACAGAGGCTCAGTGTAATCCTTTCTCCTTGTCCCCCCCCCCCTCCCGCTCTCTCAGAACCATAAATATACATGGCTGTGCGCTTTCGCTTCTTCCGTCCCTCCCCTCGCTCTTCCCTCACACTCTCTCCTTACTTCTTAAAGAAAACCACAGGAGTGGCTGAGATAAGCAGGGCAAGAGATAATATACTCCAGCAAAATTATATACCAAAGTGAAAACATTTATGCTATTTTCATGCCCAAAAGCAATTTAGTGATGGAGGGAGGGCCAATTCTCCACATGCCAATTACTCCTGAAATAGCTACATTAAAGTACATTCACCCTTTGAAGCCAAACTCAAAATGTCTATGAGAGAGGGGTAGCCTATTCTAAGAGTGCTGCTTCGTATGGATAATAATCCATTTCCATATTGTAACAGAGCGCCACATTCTCATTCTTCTCCTCTTGCTGCCCAGGAGAGGTTATTAGCTCACACTTCAAAGGCTGCCTATGCTGGCTGGACCACAGCGCTGCCTGTAACTGAGTGCTGGACGCTGGAACACTGCTGCACACACGGCCTAGGCCGTTTGGCAGCGACAGAGGACCACAGCTGCTCCCAGAACAGGGGCCGTGAGTATGGTCGACCCAGCCCGTGATCTTCAAAGCCAAGCCTGGATAATGAAATGGTAGAGGTGTGTGTGTGTGTGTGTGTGTGTGTGTGTGTGTGTGTGTGTGTGTGGAGGCGACTCTGACTGAGGCACTGGAGGGACAGGTGTCTACTTCTGCTGCCATGGGACGACATTAAGAACAGACCATCTCACACCAAAGCCAGCTTCTGCACAGTGCACACAGATTAATTGACCAAAGCATGTTCACTCCGCATGGGGAAATGGGCAGAGTGGAGGAAAACCCAGTGAACAGGCAAAACACACACACACACACACACACACACACACACACACACACGTGTGGACTGAAATTGAATCAAGGCCAAAGTAGGGAAAAAGAAAAGAGATTCCCCTAAAGTGGCCCACATACAGTGGGGCAAAAAAGTATTTAGTCAGCCACCAATTGTGCAAGTTCTCCCACTTAAAAAGATGAGAGGCCTGTAATTTTCATCATAGGTACACTTCAACTATGACAGACAAAATGAGAAAAAAAATCCAGAAAATCACATTGTAGGATTTTTTATGAATTTATTTGCAAATTATGTTGGAAAATAAGTGTTTGGTCAATAACAAAAGTTTCTGAATACTTTGTTATATACCCTTTGTTGGCAATGACAGAGGTCAAATGTTTTCTGTAAGTCTTCACAAGGTTTTCACACACTGTTGCTAGTATTTTGGCCCATTTTGGCCCAGTCTCCTCTAGAGCAGTGATGTTTTGGGGCTGTTGCTGGGCAACATGGACTTTCAACTCCCTCCAAAGATTTTCTATGGGGTTGAGATCTGGAGACTGGCTAGGCCACTCCAGGACCTTGAAATGCTTCTTACGAAGCCACTCCTTCGTTGCCTGGGCGGTGTGTTTGGGATCATTGTCATGCTGAAAGACCCAGCCACGTTTCATCTTCAATGCCCTTGCTGATGGAAGGAGGTTTTCACTCAAAATCTCACGATACATGGCCCCATTCATTCTTTCCTTTACACGGATCAGTCGTCCTGGTCCCTTTGCAGACAAACAGCCCCAAAGCATGATGTTTCCACCCCCATGCTTCACAGTAGGTATGGTGTTCTTTGGATGCAACTCAGCATTCTTTGTCCTCCAAACACAACGAGTTGAGTTTTTACCAAAAAGTTATATTTTGGTTTCATCTGACCATATTACATTCTCCCAATCTTCTTCTGGATCATCCAAATGCTCTCTAGCAAACTTCAGACAGGCTTGGACATGTATTTGCTTAAGCAGGGGGACACGTCTGGCACTGCAGGATTTGAGTCCCTGGCGGCGTAGTGGGTTACTGATGGTAGGCTTTGTTACTTTGGTCCCAGCTCTCTGCAGGTCATTCACTAGGTCCCCTCGTGTGGTTCTGGGATTTTTGCTCACCGTGCTTGTGATCATCTTGACCCCATGAGGTGAGATCTTGCGTGGAGCCCCAGATCGAGGGAGATTATCAGTGGTCTTGTATGTCTTCCATTTCCTAATAATTGCTCCCACAGTTGATTTCTTCAATCCAAGCTGCTTACCTATTGCAGGTCCAGTCTTCCCAGCCTGGTGCAGGTCTACAATTTTGTTTCTGGTGTCCTTAGACAGCCCTTTGGTCTTGGCTATAGTGGAGTTTGGAGTGTGACTGTTTGAGGTTGTGGACAGGTGTCTTTTATACTGATAAGTTCAAACAGGTACCATTAATACAGGTAACGAGTGGAGGACAGAGGAGCCTCTTAAAGAAGAAGTTAAAGTCTGTGAGAGCCAAAAATCTTGCTTGTTTGTAGGTGAGCAAATACTTATTTTCCACCATAATTTGCAAATAAATTCATTAAAAATCCTACAATGTGATTTCCTGGATTTGTTTTCTCATTTTGTCTGTCATAGCTGAAGTGTACCTATTATGAAAATTACAGGCCTCTCATCTTTTTAAGTGGGAGAACTTGCACAATTGGTGGCTGACTAAATACTTTTTTGCCCCACTGTACATTCCTGTAGGTATATTTCTGTTTGAGGTAATACAACATATGCCCCTCTATAAATAAAAGACAAGGCCCTTTTTAAAAATCCCATTATCAGGCACCACCATCATGAATTAACAATGAGACAGTTACAGGAATACAGAATCCCCTTTAATGTATAGACATTCTCCAAACAGTAGACTATTCACCACAGTCAGTCTGTCATAGCTGTGTGAAGTGTGATCCAATTCCAGTGTCTTCTGTCACAGCAGATAGAATGGTGCTTCCCTCAGAGCTGTGGCAGTGAGAGGTGTCAGACTAATCCTGCAGAGAGACAGAGGGAGCAGTCTGCTCCACAGCCCTCTAATCAAACAAGCTGTGAGGAGCCCACTGACACACTGCCGTGCTGATACACCACCACCAGTCCTCTGCTTCTCCTCTCCTCCTCGATCAGACCAGTCTTAACACATCAGTCACGAAGGGAGGGAGGGAGGGGGGGAAACAAATAAACCCTACTACCTTCCTCCTCCCTTCTTTCTCTCCATCCGTCAGTGTTCTACCTCATCTGAACCCAGAATAGTTTCAGGGGACTGTGCCTAGTGAAAATGACCTTATTTGGCCCCCACTGTCTTGTTGTGTCTTATGGTGAAGTGGAGCTTGTCTGGTAGCTGTATCGTGGGAAGATGGCAGCAGTGAGATAAAACCAGTGATCTGCTCTGAATATCAAACAGATGTGCCAGCGGCTACAAACTGTCTCCTAGACTACTGGTAGGCAAGAGTGTTAGCCGGTAATTGATTGACAGTGAATGGACATTCTGCCCATCTGAGGTCTCTCAGTACTAGTGGGAAGCAGGGTTCATTTGGTCAAAAATAACTATGGCAACAAAAAAAAACACAAACAAAAAAAAACACACACAAAAAAAAAAAAACACTTGTCAACCTATTTTTCCTGACTAAAACTATGACAATAAGGAGACACCTTTGAAAAAAACGATAACTATTACAAATGACTTTTAATTTTATGAAATTTTTACAAAACAAGAACATTTGACATGAAGCTGCTTTTCATCGGTTTAGTCCAATCAATCCATACAAACTTTTTGTCAGAATTGAAAATGTTCAGTTCTGTGGTTGATTGAGCTGAACTGCCCAGCTCTCCCACACAGCTCCCAGGCGGTCACTTCCGTCATTCGTCAATCTTCTGAACTGATGCGAAGCCAGGACACTTGACTTGTACCTAACCTCAACTAGAAACAATGTTTAACCTTCTCTTACTTTCATCTAGGCTATCTTTTCTTTGATCACGTCAGAATCTCCATTTTCCCATGTGCACCGTTATTCATTCAGCTGTGTCGCTGCTCTGGCAAATGCGAGTTGTGGCTGCTTTTTATCATATGGGAAAAATAAATGCTATTTGTTGAATATTAGGAGTACAGTAATACTTCTGGCATTTTTGTAAAGCTCAAATTCTCCCCTTTTCAAGGAAACCACTGTTATTTAAAGAACACCTTCTTACCTGTCTAACAGAATACACTCTTTATCCACAATATAGCAGGGGGTGTAAAGCCATAACACATGTTCTTCCAGCAGCAGACTATGATCGATAATGTCAAAAGTCGCACTGAAGTCTAAGAAAACCGCTCCCACAATGCTTTTATCAATTTCTCTCAGTCATTTGTGTAAATGCCGTGCTTGTTGAATATCCTTCTGTATAAGTGTGCTGAAAGTCTGTAAAATATCATTGTATCTGGTAAAACACAGTTAAGAACATAAAGCCTCAATTATATTAACTAATGAAAAAAATATATATTTTATTTAGTATGGGACAGACTATCAACCTCTCCTGGTACAACGAGCAGTGGAGATGCCAACATTTCTGATCAGGGGGATTGGAATCAAAGGGACTGCAGGCCTGACACCATGGAGAGGAGAGACAGAGGAGGCAGAGGGTAAGCAGATACTGCAGGGTGCTGTGCCAGGAAGTGAGGAAGTGAGGCTGGAGATTAAGAGGTGGGGAGACAGAGGGTCACATCAGATCACTGATGTCTCCACCATCAACAACCGCAGTTACCGCAGATAGAGGACAGGAATCCAGCCCGCTCATCTAAGTATAGGCTACCCTCTGCCCTAGAACTAAAGACAAGAGGGGGAGTGGGAGGGTGAAAGACAGTGAGGGAAAGACAGACAAGGAGAGAGAGAACAAATGAGAGTCAAACAGAGCAAGACGAAATAAAGAGGTGCACACACACTCTCAACCAGAAGGAGACATCCCACAGCCAGTCTGACAGGCCATTACACGTTATTCAGATATGTGGGACATGCAACAGTCTTTAATCACCGTGGAAACAGGCAGTAACTCTCAGAGAATGCAGCCCGAGCAGACAGCGATAGGGAGGCTCAGAGCGACTGAAGGAGATAGGCATTCAATGATACAGACTATGAAAACACAAATCATGGCTGTGCATTTCCACGATGTGACAGCCTAGGGTGTTCATGGTTTCTAGCCATGGCGTTAAGAATCTCAAGACAGGCTATTCACTAGTTGACAAGGGAATGCTGATGCCCCCTTAATAGCATCAACAAAAGGAAAGACACAAACAAACCCAGCCCTCTCAGAGATCCACCTATTTTACACAACACCATGTAGGCTATGTGGTGACAAGCCAGATCAGGTTGCCAGGTCTTCAGTGAGTGGAGTAAAGTGGTAGCTGACGTGGGCTAACCCACTCACCTTACACATGGGCAGAGAAAAGGCACTTACTGTCTCTCAAGTACTCCCTCTCTAGTATCATCGCAACGGCAGCCCAAATCAAGTCCCTGTAAAGCCACACGGACATGAGAAACTAAAACTATTAAGAAATTAGTTACTAAGTCAGTCAGTTACACAACAAGAATTTGTTCTTAACTGACTTGCCTAGCTAAAAAATTTTTTTTTAATTAATGTAGCGGTAAAAAATAAATAATAGGTGGGTAAACTCTGATTGTCGGTCACGCTGAAAAAGGTAATGCTTCCTATACTTAATGCATTTTCTGCAAAGGGTGAGTAAACAGTTGGGCAAATTAAAAAAGGTGGGAAAAATGGTGTTACCCTCCACTACACCCCAACCTTTGGCCTTCCTCCTCCCACTGGCAGGCTGAATGACTTGTGCCTGAGCCAGTGGGAGGGAAGGGGTCTGCTGCTCTACTCTGCTGTGCTGTGCTGCTCTACTCTGCTGTGCTGTGCTGCTCTACTCTGCTGTGCTGCTCCAGGTTACATACAAACACAAACAAGACTTTCAGGTCAATTAACAAGCCCCGCAGCTCCAGAAAGTCAAGCCTGCTGTATCAAAAGTTTTGCCTTTGTAGAGCCTGAACAAGTTTCCGACAGTTGAGCGCTCCCTGCATGGGTTTGGTGTTGAGCAGAGCTGAATGCTGCCGGCCTGGCTAAATGAATGAGCCTGCAAATAGCTCCTGGTCCATGAAGTAACTAAGCACTCTGATCCCCAGCAGAATGCAGGCCTGTCAAAGAGGCATTGTTTAGACTAGAGCAGGCCCAACCCTCCGCTCTGCCCACCTGCATATGACCTACTGTACTCCCACCACATACAAAAAAGAGTAGGGATTCATTTTCAACAGTCCTTTAATTCTTGCACTCATATGCATGTAAACTCTCTTTCGGTCATATAGCCACACACAGAACTTCAATTGTCGGATGGTGGGGAGTAAATGTCATGGCTTGCACTGGGATGTGCATATTGAAGATGGCAGTGGCCCAGTCAGCAGTGTGGCTGTTAACCAGGGACAGAGTTAACACACAACTAGCCACCCTGTGTATGTGTGAGTACAGTAAACACAGTGGGGAATCTGGGACGGACACACACACACACACAACCTACCCACCAGGTCTGACAGTGACTATCTTTATGAGTGTGTGCACATGTATTTGCCAACATGTGGACACTTTCAAACACAAACAAGAGGTGATCCAGGGAGAACAGCCTTCGCGTCAGTGACAGAATGGACGGTGCTGTTTGGGGACAGAACTCAGTTTGGAAGTACACAGCCTAAAAACAAACAGGACTGAGATGTGTATTGATCTCATGGCCTGTTACAACAATGCTAGAGATATAGCTCCATGTCCACCAATCACTATGCTGAACTCCAGAGTAGTGCTGTCGGACAGAGCAGAGTCTGATTTAAGGGCTCATCTGACCTATCTATCTATCTCCCCTCACCTCCTAGTGAAGAGTCATCTGATTCCAATCAGGGTACTTAGTGCTCATTGAGTAACCTGCAGACTCAGACCTGGAGAGAGCTCTGGGGAGCAGGAGAGATTCACTCGTGGTGAGATTCACTTCACTTGTTTTCACAGGTAAAAAGAGTGATTTAAACCACGGGAGATACATGATTTACTTCACATACAGTATGTTTGGCACAGTAGTGAGTAAGAACTCCTGTATGTCACATTATGCATTTAAACCCACTCAACCCTGTCTTGTGCCTACTAGCCTATGTGCATAGCAGTGCCTGGCACCAACTCCAGCTCCTCACAGAGACAGAGAAGTGGCTGCTGTGGAGGCAGTGGACTGAAAGGAGGCTTTGTGAGACAGGCTGGGGGACAGTATGGAAAGGTTGATGAGGCCAGTGGAGACTGGAGAGTAAGGAGGTGTGCAGCTGTGACAGACTTCTTCTGCCTGGTACACAGTAGTACACGCTATTGCTGCTGCTTTCAACTCAGCTACTGAGGGGAGAGTTGAGATGTTTACATTACGTCAGAGGCTTAGAGCAATATTATACACTTTCACATATAAAACATGGACCAACGTACTCTATAGTACATGTCAAGTGTTTACTTTACAGCTGGAACATTTTCCAAGCCTGTCCAGGCAATTAAGAAAAGTGCACAGTGCACTTCTATGGAGGACCAGACCTGCCGTAATTAGAATTAAATAAATGCACACAATTTAAAAAATGAGCAAAGAAATACAAAAATAATGACTAAAATTACTACATTCTATACATATGTTTTTTTTTATGTATGTATTATCCAATTATTCAAACATTTCATTTGATTAATTTATATATTTATTTACACTGCACAAAAATATAACATATCAAAAATAAAATAAAATGTTTTGTCACATACACATGGTTAGCAGATGTTAATGCGAGTGTAGCAAAATACTTGTGCTTCTAGTTCCGACCATGCAGAAATATCTAACAAGCAATCTAACCTAACAATTTCAAAACAACTAACTTATACACACAAGTTTAAAGGAATGAATATGTCCATAAAAATATATGAATGAGTGATGGCCGAACGGCATAGGCAAGATGCAGTAGATACTATAGAGTATATACATTTGAGAGGAGTAATGTAGGGTATGTAAACATTATATAAAGTGGCATTGTTTAGTGGCTAGTGATACATTTATTACATACATTTTTCCATTATTAAAGTGGCTAGAGTTGAGTCAGTATGTTGGCAGCAGCCACTCAATGTTAGTGATGGCTGTTTAACAGTCTGATGGCCTTGAGATAGAAGCTGTTTTTCAGTCTCTCGGTCCCCGCTTTGATGCATCTGTACTGACCTCGCCTTTTGGATGATAGCGGGGTGAACAGGCAGTGGCTCGGGTGGTTGTTGTGTATTGATTAAAGAAAGGCATTGATGTTTATGGTTAGGTACACGTTGGTGCAACGACAGTCCTTTTTCCGCGAATGCGCACCGCATCGATTACATGAAACGCAGGACACGCTAGATAAACTAGTAATATCATCAACCATGTGTAGTTAACGAGTGATGATTATTTTTACAAGATAAGTTGAATGCTAGCTAGCAACTTACCTTGGCTTCTTACTGCATTCACGTAACAGGTAGGCTCCTCGTGGAGTGCAATGAGAGGCAGGTGGTTAGGGCGTTGGACTAGTTAACTGTAAGGTTGCAAGATTGAATCCTCGAGTTGACAAGGTAAAAATCTGTCATTCTGCCACTGAACAAGGCAGTTAGCCCACCGTTCCTAGGCCGTCATTGAAAATAAGAATGTGTTCTTAACTGACTTGCCTAGTTAAATAAAGTTGTAAATAAATAAATAGGCCAAATCAGTGTCCAAAAATACCGATTTCCAATTGTTATGAAAACTTGAAAATCTGCCCTAATTAATCAGCCATTCCGATTAATCGGTCGACCTCTACTGTCTGTATGGGTGGAGCATTTCAGTTTGTCCGTGATGTGTACGCCGAGGAACTTTAAACTTTCCACCTTCTCCACTACTGTCCCGTCGATGTGGATAGGGGGCTGCTCCCTCTGCTGTTTCCTTAAGTCCACGATCACCTCCTTTGTTTTGTTGACATTGAGTGTGAGGTTATTTTCCCGACACCACACTCCAAGGGCCCTCACCTCCTCCCTGTAGGCCGTCTCGTCGTTGTTGGTAATCAAGCCTACCCCTAGTGGCATCTGCAAACTTGTTGATTGAGTTGGAGGCGTGCATGGCCACGCAGTTATAGGTGAACAGGGAGTACAGGAGAGGGCTGAGAACACACCCACGTGAGGCCCCAGTGTTGAGGATCAGTGGAGTGGAGATGTTACCTACCCTCACCACCTGGGGACAGCCCGTCAGGAAGTCCAGGACCCAGTTGCACAGGGTGGGGTAGAGACCCAGGGTCTCGAGTTTAATGGTGAGTTTGGAGGGTACTATGGTGTTAAATGCTGAGCTGTAGTCGATGAACAGCATTCTTACAAGAGGAATACCTATATCTAGATGGGTTAGGGCAGTGTGCCGTGTGATTGCGTCGTCTGTGGACCTATTGGGGCGGGTCTACACGCAACAACTTCAAAGATTTTATTGAGTTACAGTTCATATAAGGAAATTTTTCAATTGAAATAAATTCACAAGGCCCTAATCACATGACTGGGAATACAGATATGCATCTGTTGGTCACAGATAGGGGCGTGGATCAGAAAACCAGTCAGTATCTGGTGTGAACACCATTTGCCTCATGCAGCGTGACATCTCCTTCACATAGAGTTGATCATGCTGTTGATTGTGGCCAGTGGGATGTTGTCCCACTTCTCTTCAATGGCTGTGCAAAGTTGCTGGATATTGGCGGGAACTGGAACATGCTGTCGTACACGTCAATCCAGAGCATCCCAAACATTGGGTTTCAGTACCTCATCACAGTATCTCTGTGCATTCAAATTTGCATCGATAAAATGCAATTGTGTTTGTTGTCTGTAGCTCAAGCCTGCCCATAACCCCACCACGGGGCACTGTTCACAACAATGACATCAGCAAACCACTCGCCCACACTGCCATCTGCCCAGGTACAGTTGAAACCGGGATTCATCCGTGAAGAGCACACTTCTCCAGCATGCCACTGGCCATCGAAGGTGAACATTTGCCCACTAAAGTCAGTTACGACGCCAAACTACAATCAGGTCAAGACCCTGGAGAGAACAACAAGCACGCAGATGAGCTTCCCGGAGACATTTTCTGATAGTTTGTGCAGAAATTATTTGGTTTTGCAAACCCAGTTTCATCCAACCCAAAAGGTGAAGAAGCCGGATGTGGAGGTCCTGTTATTGGGACCACGGTTATATACCCTTGACTGTTATGATGGGGACAAAAATCAGAGCTGTAAAATGTTTGACCAGTAGCCATGGGGTTATAGCCTATATGGTAATTATGGTTGGCATTGGTTACAATCTGCCTCAATATCAATGTTGCCAGCTAATGTATACGAGGGATAGTAGGCTTATACTGGACCAGGCTATCTGAATGTCCACATGATGGTGAGGAGAAAACCTAAATATTCATTATTTATTAGGAAAAACAATGCATTAACTATGTGACTAAAATGGCTGTGACTAAAACTAAACGTTTTTTAGTCGACTGATAACTAAAACTAACGAAGGCGGCAATTACTAAAATGTGACTAAGACTAAAATGTATTAAGACAAACTCAAATGTAAAATATACTGAACAAAAAAAATGTATGCAACATGTAGTTTTAGTTCCACGTTTCAAGGGCTGAAATAAAAGATCCCAGAAATGTTCCATAAGCACAAAAACTTTATTTCGCTCAAATTGTGCACAAATTTGTTTACATCCCTGTTAGTGAGAATGTCTCCTTTGTCAAGATAATCCATGACCAGTGTGGCATATCAAGAAGCTGATTAACACAGCACAATTATTACACAGGTGCACCTTGTGCTGGGGACAATAAAAATACACTCTAAAATGTGCAGTTGTGTCACAACACAATGCCACAGATGTCTCAAGTTGAGAGTGCATGCAATTGGCATAGTGACAGCAGGAATGTTACCAGAGCTGAGACCAGCCACCCGGACAGCTGATTAAACTGAGGAGTATTTCTGTCTGTAGTAAAGCCCTTTTGTGGGGAAAAACGTATTCTGATTGGCTGGACCTGGCTCCCCAGTGAAATCCATAGATTAGGACATAATTGATGTCAATTGACAGATTTCCATATATGAGCTGTAACTCAGTAAAATCATTGAAATTGTAGCATGTTGGGTTTATATTTTGGTTCAGCATAGATAATGGTTTATGATAATTGCAGTTTAGTTCATTATCTAGCTAGCTATTTGTAAAACTGAGAGTCTGGCTGTAAAACGCAGCCATCTAGCCTCAGACTATCAGTTGTAGCCAAGCTAGCTAGCTTGATACTCACTCTGTAACGTTAGCTTACCATACTTGTCTGGCCAAATGGACAGTCCTCTCGCCCATCCCGGTCAAATCCTTGCCTACTCCAGTCGTCTTATTCTCGGTTCAAAACTATATGACTGTAGTCCGGTGCCTTATTGTCATAAGCAACACACTCAAAACAAAGCCACCTGGTCAATGGCTCAATGTTTCTAAACTGTTTACCTGTTTCTACATCAAGCAAGGTCAATGTTGCATCTGTTACTTTTGTGTTTTTACCGTGCGCGTGCGGTACAGCAACATATAGATTTTACCTCAGATTTCCATCAAAAAGGTGACATATATTGATTGATATGCACTACACATTATTGTTTGGGGGATGCTAATGTGAAACATGGCCTTTAAAGACCATTGTTTCATACTGAACACAGCATAGGCAAATCGAGCAACGCACAGTGGCATTGACTTATGGTGGGTTAGATACCCCCTCATCATATTGGGAGGAAGAAATTCAGAAACAAATTGAAAGTGGGATTCATTATTTATATATTTGTGTACATTCATTCATCCATCCATTTATTTATTTATTGATGAGTGCATTTAATTATGAATCTATTTATATATTTGTGTGTGCATTTATGTATTAATTCATTTATTTCTAATTACATCAGGTTTGATCAATATGCTTTCAGAAATTACTGTCAGCCCAATAAAATCATTATGGCAACAGCAGTCACAGACATACAGCTGGTACAGGAGAAACTGCATAACAGAGTAGTTATCAGCGTTTGATTTGGTGTGTGTCCAAAACAATTCCAGCTGACTGAAGGGATTTACAGATCAGATACAGGCCTGCGATAAGATTCGTAAGTCCCAACAGTGAGACAGGTGCTTCTGTGCAGAACTGATCAAAGGAGGAGAACTGTCCTGTGAGTTCGGGATTAAACCAGTGGTCAGCTAGGGCCTGTGCTGTTTACATGTGCTGAAAGAATTAACTTGCCGCTGGTTAAATAGACTATTATACAGTAGACATCACAGGGGCTGTCCAGGCATAGGTTGTCATGGTTAGGGCCAGGAGTTTTTCCTGATCAAGTGACCATGAATACCTCCAGGACCTAGTCATGAGGCCTAGGGGGTATTAATGCTTCAGCCTCAGCACAAATAGAACATCCTATCCTAATACCAGAATATGAGTGCAGCAACGTATGCAAAGCAACATGAGGTCAATAACAGAGACTCACTCAAACGGTCAGAAACATTCTTACCTGAATTACATGCACAGTGTATATGTGGGACAGGCAATATGTGCAGCATCAGCAGCACAATGTCTCATACCTGCCTGCCAAAATGCCCTGAGAGATCTCTGGATTGCCTTTATGGCCCTCCTGACAGGTTAGACAACATGAATAGCATTAAGGGCCAGCCATGAGAATGTCTAGTGAGTCCAGAGGCTCACTTTAGAGTAATTATGCATATGGCCCTTCACACATCGTTCTCAGATTCCTTGTCATCCCCAGAAGATAGAGAAAAGACGATAAATAACAGCCCAGAGTTCCACAGCTGGGACAGCTTGTTCAGGAGGCCACATCAATGAAATCATACTTTAAAATGGGATTTGTTGGCCTTCAATTTTCTGTAAATAGCCTCAGGTGGCATGTATTTATGCAGCAGACCCCATCCAACAATGCACTGGTTTTTAGCTCTGAAATCTAAAACAATGCCTACTGTACAGCCCAAAACTTGCTTAACCATACTGGTATAACAAGCTGACAGAATGATCTGACATTTCCCTAAACATTAGAGTGACCCTTCAAACAGATGTAGGTCTAATCTCTTCAAAGACAATAAGGGCATTTCCATCTAAAAGGATCCATGAGCACTAACATGTGAAGTTGATAGGAGCATATCAAATTGGGTGCCAAATGAAAGCTGAGTCTATAATTTGGGGAAATGAAGGCATTGATACATTTTTCAACCATTTTGCTAAAAAAAAAAAAAAAAAAAAAAAAAAGAGGCATAAGTACAGGCTTTTATTTTGGGATAATCTGATAGAAAAGGAGTCTTTGTAAACATCTGCCAGAAAAAGTATCCAAAATACATCAAAACAATGTTGACAAAAAGACCCATGCCAACAAATACTGTATCAACACATTTTGTTTTGAAGAAATTGTTTACCTTCTGTAAGTTTAAGAAACATTGCCTTGTAATTCCGTTACCAAAAACCCACATATCTTTCAGATATTTTAAAATGTTTATCCCTCATGAGAGGATAATGAAAGTTCACAGAAGTAACAAGTAAAAGGTAGACCTACCAATTAGTTAGTGATTTTACTGATATTAATATTGTTTGTTTATGAAGTGATTAAAACTCAATTACCAACAACAAAAAAACAGGAAAACTGGATTGGCTATAACGGGAATCATAATAGTCACAAACCACAGTTGGGCCACTTGTTACGGTCCTCCCGTCAACTGGCATACTGTGAACTTCAGCTCATAACTTTTCTTTGTCTTTTGGTTGTCTGGTGATCAAACCAAGAGTTAAAATAATCAGAGTCTGGACAACCCCTCCCTCTCTAGTTAACGTCACCTCTCCCAGCTCCAGCCATGAGCCCCCTCACTTTCCAGTTACTGTAACCAGCATCCGCACCCACTGAGCACGGCCGACACCGGCTGTCCACGGCCGACACCGGCTGTCCACGGCCGACACCGGCTGTCCACGGCCGACACCGGCTGTCCACGGACGTTGAAAAGTAGTTTAACGTTGGCCAGTCCACCCTGGCCTTGATGTTAACCCTATCTACGCTAAGACCCCAGCCAAAATGGGCATTTCATTTATATGCATGTCCAGCTCTTATATTTAGCCTTACAATTAAGTGTTTCACCATTTTCTTTTCAGGACAACCAGGGCTACAAGTAGAACACACAACTATTTGACAAACAGTTGCGTTTATGAGTTTTACTGACCAACGTCTAAAAAAAATAATAATAATCTGCAAAAGCAAAAATCTGATAAAAAGTAATTAATATGAATGCTGTAAGCACAAAAATGGTTTGCTCACTGGGAAATGGATATATTGGTCAGTGACAACTGTGTGGAGTTTGACAGCAACTATGTGAGCTTAATACAGTATTATAGACACTATGTCCTGGCATTTCCTATGATCTATGTAGAAGAACACTTCTAACGACTTGTGTGGCTTGTGAGCGTCATAGAGCAAAACATTACATGTGCTTGTTCATGAGAGACTCAGCTTTTCATAGATTGGTTTGAGCTACAAACTACTAAAAGCATTCAGACTCGACAGACCATTTTGAATATAAGACCCGGCCCCAGGCCCCTTTGGGATCCGCCTTTGTCTCACAAACACCGCTCTGGTTCAGCCCCCATTAATCACACAGACTAAATGGTTGGTATATACGGATGCAGAAGAAAAAGAATCCCAACGGTACAACCCAGAAGTCTGTAGCTCAAATGCACAATGTATAAAAGGCGCTAGAAGTCCAAAACGCGCCAGCGTTACGGTGGGACTCAATGAATTAAACGTCCACAGACTGAACGAAATGGACCAAATCTGAACCCATCATAGACGTATGTTTCACAAGTTTGGCTAGCACAGTACAGTGAGTAGAGCACAGTACAGTACAGTACAATACTGTAAGTAAACAGAAAAGTACAAACCAATACAATATTATAGTACAATACAGTTAAGAGAAGTTTAGTATATTGTATGCCACTTGAGGCTACGTACAGCACATTGAAGGCCTACAAATCCCATTAAAGTATTAGTTAATTTATGTGGCCACCTGGACAAGCTGGCCCAAGCATGGAACTCTGGGACGTCATTTATTGTCCTCTCTAAATCTCTCTACTTTACTGAACTCTACTGCATTGTACTGCACCTCTACCCTACTCTGCTGAATTGTACTCTAATGTGCTCTGCTGTCCAAACTTGTGAAACATGAGAATGACATTCGTATCCATAAATTACTAATTTCTGTGCCGTACAGATCAGGGACCCATGATGTAACTCAGTAACCGTAATTCCATTACCAGGTGTAATGCCACTTCACTTACTGTAGTTCAATAACCAAAATAGATGTGTTCAAACTCAAGGTGCATTGCCATAGTTGACACACAATTCCTTCTGCAGACAACTTTGAATCTTTAATTCGGCGCAGATATTTAACACATTTTCCAAAAACTGTGGTGGCATAAAAACCTGAGGGAGATTTTGCAGTGATTCAGTTTGCATCTGCACAGTTCTTTCACTAAATTCATTTTTTGTATATTTTTCCAGTGAAATGTTGTAAAAGTAGTCCTGTATGGTTTGTTATATTTTGAAATCACTGTTTGTTTGGCATACATTTAAAATGAGTCAAAGCAGAATTGCATTAGTGTGGAATTTTTCATAACAAAAAATTATTTTCAAGTTGCCCTATACAGAAATCGCTCCGCCATTTCGTGGTTGCTAAAACTAACAGTTAGCCTCATTTCAGTTTAGGTGACAAAATAAACTAGTGTAGTGTCATTGTACCATCTTACACCACTGTGAAATATAGTTCCCATAACCAAAAATAACCAAAGCTGGTGTATAAAACCAAAAGTAAAAGACAAAAAAATAAATAATAATGATGAACGGGAGTCATAGAAATAGCTCACATAGAACAGCTCTACCACCTCAGACTTGCTTTCAAGTACAATCATAGATCTATCACTCACATGTCTACGTGAATTTGGTCAAGTCACCCTAAAGGTTACATATTGTCAATCTAAAAAGAAAACTGTGACAAAGCATGATTGTTCAGTTCCATCCCATCCACACAGTGACACACACATGTGTGGCTCCAAACACATACTGGAGATGTAACAGGGCAATACATCACTGGGGACTTTACAACTCCATAAAGGAATCATGCAGGAAGCAATCTCCATTACAACCTGGCAGTGACTTTGGATGACTTTGTCTCTGGCCCACTGCACGGGCCAGAGGCAGAGGGCAAAAACTAGCCAGGACAGAGCAGAGAGTAAACTACAGCTCCAGTATGGCATGTCTGTTTTAGAAGACTGCCCCCGAACCAGTAGTAGGGCACCAGAAAAGTGGAGCCTAGACAGAGTTTTACTCTTCCATGGCTCGATCTTTCCCCGATCATGGTTACACAGGCCACAATAACCAGTTGGCCACACTAGTCAACATAACACCAGGAAGTTACCGCAACAACAACCAACAGGGGAAACACGATTATAATCAAATCACATTTTATTTGTCACATGTGAAAACAGCAGGGAAAGGGAATACCTAGTCAGTTGTACAACTGAATGAGTCTTCTGCATTTAATCCAACCCCTCTGAATCAGAGGTGCAGGGGGCTGCTATAGTCGACATCCATATCGTCGGCACCCGGGGAACATTTGGGTTAACTGCCTTGCTCAGGGGCAGAACGACAGATTTTTACCTCGCTGGATCAAATCCCGAAGCCGACAACATTTTGGTTACTGGCCCAATGCCCTAACCACTAGGCTACCTGCTGTAGACCTCACCGTGAAATGCTGACTTACAAGCCCTTAACCAACAATGCAGCTCAAGAAAGAGTTACTAAATAAACAAAAACAAACCAAAAATGTAAGAAGAAAATTACATAACAATAACGAAGCTATACAGGGGATACCAGTACCGAGTCAATGTGTGGGGGTACAAGTTAGTCGAGGTAAATAGTCTGGGTGGACAATTGATTAATTGTTCAGCAGTCTTATGGCTTGGGAGTAGAAGCTGTTAAGGAGCCTATTGCTCCTAGACTTGGCGCTCCGGTACCGCTTGCCGTGCAGTAGCAGAGAGAACAGTCTATGACTTGGGTGACTCGAGTCTGACCATTTTTGGGGCCTTCCTCCAACACTGCATAGTATATAGATCCTGGATGTCAAGGAGCTTGTCCCTAGTGATGTACTGGGCCGCCTGCACCACCCTCTGTAGTACCTTATGGTCAGAGGTCGAGCAGATGCCATACCAGGTGATGATGTAACCAGGATGCTCTTGATGGTGCAGCTTTAGAACTAGAAGGATCTGGGGACCCATACCAAATATTTTCAGTCTCCTGAGGGGGAAAAGGTGTTGTCGTGCCCTCTTCACAACATTCTTTGTGTATTTGGACCATGATGATGATGGTGATGTGGACGTCAAGGAACTTGAAACTCTCGACCCGCTTCACTACAGCCACATCAATGGGGCATGTTCAGCCCTGCTTTTTCTATAGTACACGATCAACTCCTTTGTCTTGCTCACATTGAGGGACCACCTCCCTATAGGCCGTCTCATCGTTGTCGGTGGTCAGGCCTACCACTGTTGTGTCAGCAGCTAACTTGGTGTTGATGGTGTTAGAGTCGTGCTTGGCCACGCAGTCATGGGTGAACAGGCAGTACAGGAGGGGACTAAGCATGCACCCGAGGGGCCACAGTGTTGAGGATAAGCGTGGCAGATGTGTTGTTGCCTACCCTTACCACCTGGGGGCGGCCCATCAAGAAATTCAGGATCCAGTTCCAGATGGAGTTGTTTAGTCACAGGGTCCTTAACTTAGTGATGAGCTTTGAGGGCACTATGGTGTTGAACACTGAGCTGTAGTCAATGAACAGCATTCTCATATAGGTGTTCCTTTTGTCCAGGTGTGAAAGGGCAGTGTGGAGTGCATTAGAGATTGGCGTCATCTGTGGATCTGTTGGGGCGGTATGTGAATTTGAGTGGGTTTAGGGTTTCCGGCATGATGGTGTTGATGTGAGCCATTTCTGTCCATTTCCAAGCCTTGATAACTTGATCCTGGAACATGAGAAGAATACATGAACAACTTCCACAAGCAACATTAAAACTAAAAAGGACCCCAACATTTCAAAAGCATTTCATGGCTACCGACGTGAGTGCTACAGGGCGGTAATAATTTATGCAGGTTACCTTCACGTTCTTGGGCACAGGGACTATGGTAGTCTGCTTGAAACAGGTATGTATTACAGACTCGGTCAGGGAGAGGTTGAAAATGTCAGTGAAGACACTTGCCAGTTGGTCTGCGTATGCCTTGAGTACACGCCCTGGTAATCCACTTTGCGAATGTTGACACATTTAAAAAAGGTCTTGCTCAAGACGGCTACGGAGAGCGTGATCACACAGTCGCCCGGAACAGCTGGTGCTCTCATGCAGGCTTCTGTGTTGCTTGCTTAGAAGCGAGCATAAAAAAGGAATTTAGCTCATATGGTAGGCTCGCGTCACTCGGCAGCTCGCATATGGGTTTTCCAAGCCCTGCCACATCCAACGAGTATCAACACCGGTGTAGTAGGATTCAATCTTAGTCCTGTATTGAGGCTTTGCCTGTTTGATGGTTCGTTTGAGGGCATAGCGGGATTTCTTATAAACGTCCGGATAATGTCCCGCTCCTTGAAAGCGGCAGCTCTACCCTTTAGCTCGGTGCGGATGTTGCCTGTAACCCATGGCTTCTGGTTGGGAAAAATACATTCAGTCAACTTGGGGACGATGTCGTCGATGCACTTATTGATGAAGTTGGTGACTTGAGTTGGTATACTCCTCAATGCCATGAACCCCGGCACATATTATATACTGTTACTTCCTGCTTTAGTTTTTGCTTGCAAGCAGGAATCAGGAGGATAGAATTATGGTCAGATTTTCCAAATGGAGGGCGGGGGAGCTTTGTATGCATCTCTGTGTGTGGAGTAAAGGTGGTCTAGAGTTTTTTTCCCTCTGGTTGCACATGTGACATGCTGGTAGAAATGATGTAAAACTGATTTTTTGTTTGCCTGCATTAAAGTCCCTGGCCTGTAGAGGGCCGCTTCAAGAGGAGCATTATCATGTTTGCTTATGGCCTTATAGAGCTCGTCGAGTGCGGTCCTAGTGCCAGCATCTGTTTGTGGTGGTAAATAGACAGCTACAAATAATATAGATGAGAGATCTTGGTAGATAGTGTAGTCTACAGCTTATGAGGTAGAATACCTCAGGCGTGCATTATCTTGAGACTTCTTTAATATTAGACATCGGGCACCAGCAGTTATTGACAAATTGACACAACCAACCCTTCTTACAAGACGTAGCTGCTCTGTCCTGCCGATGCATGGAGAATCCAGCCAGCTCTATATGATCTGTGTCGGCGTTTAGCCACGTCTCGGTGAAACATAAGATATTATAGTTTTTAATATCCCTTTGGTAGGATAGTCTCAATCATAGATCGTCCAGTTTACCGTCTCGTCTGCGATTCTTACAAGGCACCCTGTCTTTTCCTCCTGCTGAAGACAGAGTTGGGCCTTATCTTGACAAAGCAGTATATCCTTCACGTCGGACTCATGAAAGAAAGAAAAAATTCTATATCCAGTTCAAGGTGAGTAATCGCTGTTCTGATGTCCAGAAGCTCTTTCCGTCATAAGAGACGGTAGCAGCAGCATTATGTACAGAATGAGTTACAAACAATGCAAAAAAAATGAAACAAAATAGCACAGTTGCTTAGGAGTCTAAAAACAGCAGCCATCCCCTCCGGTGCCATTATATTGGTAGATAAACCAAAACATTGAGTGGTTAAAAATCCAGTCTTTCCAGTGTAGAAAGGGCTCCAGGCAGGTAACAGTGACAGTTCCTAGGCCAGCACTAAGGCACTGTTTGAAGCGCAGACAGAGGCATACAGACATAACATGGGGAATTGTAGAGGAAAGGAAGTAGAAACAAATTAACCTCTTCTCAGGCCATAACATTTGGTTTAAGGTTGATGTCAGAGAACATTTTTCAGACAAACTAAAGCAAATCAGATAAAGGCTTACTGTGCACAGCTATTATAAGCAGCACTGCCAAAATCACGAGAGCCATTTGTTGTCAGCAGGAAATGGCACACAGTGTAGGAGTCTTGCTCTATTATATGCTGAAGTCAGGCAGGGGATGGAAAACAGAGACAGAATTGATCCTTCACTAAGCTCCGCCCCAGAATGTGGGACAACCAATTGCAGCACTCCAATGTCTGACAACCATTCGAGTCAGACATCTCGGACAGGCTTACGTTTAAAAACACATGGAAGCCATTGAGGGCATTGCAAAAACAGTTTATCCAAAAACAAAATTTTTAACCTGTTGGTGTTAGGGGGCAGTATTTTCATTTTTGGAAAAAAAAGTTCCCGTTTTAAAACGGGATATTTTGTCAGGAAAAGATGCTAGAATATGCATATAATTGACAGCTTTGGATAGAAAACACTAACGTAGTGCAGAGGTAGCCATTACTCCACTCGGTCCTAGAGAAAAAGGAATTGTCCCGACTGATATATTATCGAATAGATTTTAGAAAAACACCTTGAGGATGGATTCTAAACAACTTTTGCCATGTTTCTGTCGATATTATGGAGCTAATTTGGAAAAAAATTCAGCATTGTGGTGACTGAAATTTCCGAGCGATTTTTCAGCCAAACGTGAAGAACAAACAGAGCTGTTTCGCCTACAAAAATAATATTTTGGGAAAAAAATGAACTTTGGCTATCTACCTGGGAGTCTCGTGAGTGAAAACATCCAAAGTTCAAAAGGTAAACGATTTAATTTGATTGCTTTTCTGATTTCCGTGACAAGGTTGCTTGCTGCTAGCAAGGCATAATGCTATGCTAGGCTATTATAAACTTAAACAAATGCTTGTCTAGCGTCTTCTGTAAAGCATATTTTGAAAATCTGAGATGACAGGGTGATTAACAAAAGGCTAAGCTGTGTTCCAATATATTTCACTTGTGATTTTCATGAATAGGAATATTTTCTAGGAAGATTTATGTCCGTTGCGTTATGCTAATTAGTGTAAGATGATGAAAACGGTCCCGTTCACGGGATGGGGTGTCACTAGAGGTTAAAATGGCTAAAGTGTTGCACCATGTCATTTCAGCAAGCCACAACACTCACCATCTCTTGTTCTGAACATTTTTCTATAGTTAGAAACATGTTATCTCTGACAAATTACGTTAATTGATTGCACCCAAATTGTCAATTTTAGTTCACCCAAATTGCACAATTACATATTGGTTTTCTTACCCTGTAAGGAGTCTGAGGACCAGGTATGATGACAGCAACCCATGCTTTGGTTTTGTTTACTTGGCCACTGTTTCAAATGCTACATTTTTTTGCATTTGTGGCACAAATTTCTGAATACTTTAGCATGAAAATGCTAATTTGTTCAGATTTCCCCCCCCACCCCACTTATATCAATATAATTGTTTATTGTTACTATGCATGAAGTTTAAAATGCATTCTATCATTACTAAATGTGTAATGTGAAATGTGATACATTTTAACATTACTATACTGAAAAATATATATAAAACGCAACATGTAAAGTGTTGGTCCCATGTTTCATGAGCTTTTGACCATTTCTTTGAAATACTAATGACTAACTCATTGGTAGAAAGAATGTTTGATCCAAATCGGATGTTAGGCACCATCTTTCCGATTTGGTCCTGCCGTACATACCTACAGACACTACGGTCGATTTTGCCAGTGGTTCGTATGGGGAAATGGTCTTGCCAGGAAAATGTTGTCCAAGGTCAACAAGAATAACCAAGGGGGCGGGGCTTAGGGGAGGGTCAATTGACTTGTGGTTGTAGAGGATGCTAGCTTGACTGCGCCATCTTCTTCTATGGTATATTGGCGATCGCACAATTTAATATGCATCACGCCACCTACTGTGCGGAATGGAATCAAGATTCCCAAAATCAGAACAAACTACCAACATTTATAAATAAACTAAATTAAACAACTTTTCTGTTAAAAAAATAAAAACAGATCTGCTCCCTACACAGGCTCAGGGGGAACCTTCGAGGGCGGGTCTTCCGGCACAAGAAAGCCCTTGCAAGTCTTCAGATGTAAAATCCATAAGTCCCAAAAACATTTCTGCCACAGCCACAATAAATGTTGTTTTCAGTTTCTTAGAATTCTTAGAGACTAGTGCAGTACAGTCTATAATTGTGGCAATGAACACGACAAAATCCAACTTTTTAACACACATGGCATCTTTTGACAGGCAGCAAGCCGTACCATATCTTCACTAGCATCACTTGTTTTCTCAATTATTTTAATAGCATTCGCATAGAAGATTCGATTGACCACTAACTTTTGCCACCTCAATCTCTGTCACTCTTAAAAGGGCACTCCAGGAACTCGGGATTATGATCCCCACCGCAAATTGCAACAGTCGTCCTTCTATACACCGTTCTTCAGTACACTCTGTCCGCCTGCACACACTTGAAACATGGCCAAATCCTTTACAATTCTTACACTGCAATGGTTTGGGGACGAAAGCGCTTATCTACATTTGTGAAGCTTGGTTGTGTATTTGCTCTTTATCAAAAGACAGGACCGACTTTATTTCTCGATTCACCCAGCAGTTCAGACGCCGGGCACCAACCACATCAGGGATTCTCTTCAGGTATTGAACCTGAACATCCATCGTCACCCCTGAGATGACGTCTTTGACAGGTGCTCTACTCCGAAGATCAAAACTCACTGCAATCTTCCTCTGTTCTTCAGAAATACATTTCATCAAAATATGCAGTCCTGGTAACTGACAGGCTCCATTTTCCACACCTCAAAACAGGTCTCCCACATATGCATTCTTACTCAAACGCGTCCCTAAAAAAAGTGATTCATTATCATTCATAAACTTATCCTCCACTCCAATTTCAGACAATTTCCTTTGTTCCAGTTTTCAATACTACGGTTGTCCATTTAGAATATTCGTCTTCACCAATTTGCATGACGCGCTGCTTGATTCAAACTCAGTATCCTCTTCCGCCATCTTTCCCTCCTTCCTGACCAAGTCGTCTATGACGGAATGTGCTTTAGACATCCATTATAGAAGGCATTCTTCAACACTGTTACAGAAGATTTTTTTGTTCTTACGATCTGGAATACCTCCTTCAAAATGTTGACCCCTTTACATCCCGAGACCCTGGATCATTGCTACTCTCCCTTCCAGGACGGCTACAAGACCATCCCCAAATCAGATCACACCTCCATTCTTCTCCTCCCTACCTATAGCCAGAAACTTAAACAGGAAGCTACCGTGGTAAGGACTGTTCAATGTTGGTCTGTCCAATCGGAATCTGTTCTTCAAGATTGTTTTGATCACGCAGACTGGAAAATGTTTAGGGTCGCCTCTGAGAATAGTATTGACTTGTACACTGACTCGGGGCATAAGGAAGTGCTTAGAGGATGTTGTTCCGACTGCAACGATTATGTCTTATCCAAACCAAAATCCATAGATACTACAGGTACAAAGTGGAGTCTCAATTCAACGGCTCAGACACAAGACGTATGGGACTAGGACTCCAGACAATCACAGGTCGCATTCACCAACACCTCTCTCCCGGACAAGCTAAACATCTTCGCCCGCTTCAAGGAAAACATTGAGGCGCTAACGCAGGCCACCAACACTCACAAGGACTGTGTTCGCGTGTTCTGTGTCCAACGTGAGTAAGTAATTTAAGCGTGTTAACCTTTGCAAGGCTGCCAGCCCAGATGTCATTCCAAGCCACGTCCTCAGAGCATGTGCAGGCCAGCTGGCTGGAGTGTTAACGGACATATTCACTCTCCATATCCCAGTCTGTTGTCCCCACTTGCTTGAAGATGTCCACCATTGTCCCTGTATCCAAGAAAGTGAAGGTAACTTAACTAAATTACTATCGTCACGTAGCACTCACTTGTCATCATAAAGTGCTTTGAGAGGCTAGTTAAAGACCATAATCACCATAGCAAACACACTAGACCCACTACAATTCGCACATTGTCCCAACAGATCCACGGATGACACAATAGTAATTGCACTGCACACTGCGCTATACCACCTGGACAAGTTAAACAATTTAAAGGCAATGCTACCAAATACTAAATGAGTGTATGTAAACTTCTGACCCACTGGGAATGTGATGAAAGAAATAAATCAAATCAATCATTCTCTCTACTATTATTCTGACATTTCATTCTTAAAATAAAGTGGTAATCCTAACAGACCTAAAACAGGGAATTTTTACTTAGATTAAATGTCAAGTATTGTGAAAAACTGCATTTAAATGTATTTTGCTAAGGTGTATATAAACTTCCGAAACTTCTGTATATTACTTTAAAAATATGAAAACGTTGGTTTTTAGTTCACTCAATGGTCATGCTGCAGATGGCCATTCCAACCCACCCCCCCAGTCTTTACTCTCCCTCCACCCAAATGAAAATGTATTCATTAATCACTGCCACAGTTATGTATATAGTGCTATTTATTTGTATACCGTTTTTTTTTATTACCATTTTCATAATTTGAATGTTGAAGCTCAAAGCCTAAGTTTTTCACTGTACACTGCAATTGCACCTGCAACCTTGTACATGTGACTATTAAAACTCTGAATACATGGAAAGCGACAATACACAGCTAAGGATTATGCTCACAAATCTGACTGTCCTTTAGCCATGTCTTTGCTTTTTGTGAAGTTGCAATAGTTGTGTGTCTGATGGCAGTGTGTTCCAGACATGGGAAGCTCTAACAGAGAAAGCAGTTTGACAAAAGGTGCTTTTCCTTAAGGGAACTAACTATACAGTTACCTCTCATGGCAGACTTTGTGAATCTGCTGCCATGGGTTTGGGTTTCTGTTTGACAAAAGCACTAAGTGGAGGGGGAGCCAGGCCATTTAGGATCTTGAATACAAGACATTGCACAAGATTATCCCAACTCAGGAGCTTATGCATTCTGAGGATGTAACAGTGGTGATGGCTATCGGGCTTTCTATCAAGAACATTGAGAGCCTGATTGTAGACAGACCAAATAGGTTTTAATGTTGTACAGCAAACTTGGGCCCAACTAGTCAAGCAGTCTGTTAAGTGGGGGAGAATCATAGCTGTGAATGCCTTGAATTATGCTCTGCAGACTTGAGTGGTCTCTCTTGAAAACGCTTCAAATCTCAATGGGATAAATAAATTAGGAACAAATAAAGGCATGGTTAAAAAGAGACTGGGGCGGGAGGGGGCTCTGTGCATAGATGCCAAAACAAAATAGGCATGCATGTACAAGGCCTAGCCCAAAGCATGAGCACCAAGAGTTACTTTATTTGGGACTCAAACATTCTATCATGTAGGGGTGGAGGACACCAACATTGAATCCAGGTGTGTTTGGACTTGGAGGTACCTTGCATGGACTCCAGACATCTCAATAACAAGACCCTGAATACTTCTGTTTTTTGGTCTCAGCATTGAAAGCAGCATGCATCACTTGCCCACAACAAAACACAGACTATCTTACAGCAGTGGTATGCTTCCAGTTATGACAAGATGAAACATGTTACTTTCTATCAACAGCAGCTACCAGTGCACTCTACATTAGCCATGATGCATTGAAATAATCAGTTAAAATCAGTGTTTTGGCCATAAACACTACCCGACCTTGCTAGGAATAGGCAGCGTGTGGGTGAGAGGAAATGCAGGTCTAGACCAGAAGCTATCACAGGCCAGGGCCCACATGACCTGCATTAGGAGGTCAACAACATAAAAGATGAAGATGTAACGCTGCCTTGATAAATCTGTAACCATGATTATATATGGGCATTATCAGCTTCCACCAACCCTGGCTGTTGGCCATGCATCGTCCCTGCCGGGAGAGACTGGGGACAGGAAGTAGACCTTTAGAAAGCCTCATTATTCACCCAGAGAAAGTGGACCAAAACAAAGCATTGATTGCACAGCATGGCACGTGTGGCATCATGCTACCAAGTCTGCCCACGACCCACCGTCTATGAAGAAAAGAAAGGCGAGACAGGGGGAGGGGGTGTTGTTCCCTCTGTGAAACCAAAAAAAAAAAAAGGTTTTACCAAGAAGCTACACCGCTCTTTGAAAAACCATACTACACAGTAGTGTGATCATATGCACCCACTCGCGTGTCTGCACATCATATGGCTGTGTGTGGCAAACCACTGAAGACAGAGATCAAAGGCATTGTGAGAATCATGCAGCTCCACAGCCAATGGTAGTGCATGAAGATATAAAAAATATAACCTTTATTTAACTTGGCTAGTCAGTTAAAAACAAATTCTTATTTACAATGACGGCCTACCAGGGAACAGTGCCTTGTTCAGGGGCAAAACGACAGATTTTTACCTTGTCAGCTCAGGGATTTGATCCAGCAACCTTTCAGTTACGCCCAACGCTCTAACCACTAGGCTACCTGCCGACATGGAGAATTGATTTATCTATACTGAATAATAATATAAAACGCAACATGGACAGTGTTGCTCCCATGGTCCATGACCTGAAATAAAAATATCAGCAAAAACAATACGAATTCATACACAAACTGCTTATTTAGCTTCAATTGTGGGCACACATTTGTTTATATCCCTGTTTGTGACCATTTCTCTTTCCCCAAGATAATCCATCCACCTGACAGGTGTGGCAAATCAAGAAGTTGATTAAACAGCATGATCCTTACCCAGGTGCACCTTGTGCTGGGGACAATAAAAGGTCACTTTAAAATGTGCAGTTTTGTCACACAATACAGAAGTCTCAACTTTTGAAGGAGTGTGCAATTGGCATGCTGACTGAAGGAATGTCCACCAGAGCTGCTGCCAGAGAATCAAATGTTAGCTTGTGGTAGAGAAATTGTCTCCAACAATGTTTTAGAGAATTTGGCAGTATGTCCAACTGGCCTCACAACCGCAGACCACGTGTAACCACTCCAGCCCAGGACCTCTGGGGGCCTGTGCCCTCCCTGGCATGTGAAATCCATAGATTAGGGCCTAATGAATTTATTTAGATTAAATGATTTCCTTATATGAACTGTAACTCTGTAAAAATCTATGAAATTGTTGCATTTCTATTTTTGTTCAGTGTAATAAAATAAGTAAAGAAATCTGTTTTAAAGCCAATTTCCCAAGTGTTGATCATACAGTATGTGTTTGAAAGGTGTTTACAGCTTGTTGGTTTTTAGGCTACATGTTAACCAAAACAAACTAAATCGAGCCCCCTCTAAGACCTCTCTGCTAACACTCCTTTACATTTTTTTGTGAAGCAAAATGTGTAGACAATTTGTTTTTTGAGCCATATGTCGTGCCGGTTCCGCAGTGTCTTAATCTAAACAGGAAGCCTGTCCGACCCTAGTCCTTGATCATGACTCAGTTCCATTACAATACACATAAGAGTCATTGGATGAAGGCGTTTTCTGTAGCGTGGAATTTTGTTAGGAGCTGCGACGCTTTGTCTGAACAGTAACTGGCATCGCTTGCGGTACGGTTTTTGAAGCATAAGGACCTTATCTTTCATATCGGTGAGAAATTATTTCCCAAAAACAAAATTGTTAAACTGATACACACCTTTATAGGGTAAAGGTTCCCACACGGCCATATTTCCATGTTATAGCATTTGTTTCTGAACACCTGTGTGTAAACTGAACACAGACGCCAAAAACGTTGTCACCTGCAACAGTGTTAAGACAGTGTACAGTAAGTGTATTTGGCATTTGTGAAATTATTTTGATGTGATTTTTAAATTGAGGGATTTATGTTTCTAAAACTATACCGGAATTGAGATTCGATTCACGTTTAGATGGGCCAATTCTCTTTAAACTGAACATGCAAGTTCCTTGGACTAAGGAGTAACTTTAGGCTCCTTTAGTCCAATATTGGGCTAGTCCGAACCCCGTAAGCAAGAATATGGTCAGAATCTATTCTGGCTAGACGCTTCCTGGGGGAAACCTGGTATGATAGCCAAACAATCTTCCTAGCACGTTTTAGCTTTAATGAGCTATCGGCAATCACATGAAAAAAATGTTTACAAATACAAGTATTTGTCTCACGCGCCGAATATAACGGGTGTGTAGACTTGATCAGGAAATGCTTGCTTACATCCCTTCAACGATGCAGTTAAAATAATTACAAAAAAGTAACAATAGGAATAAGATACAATAATGTAGGAATATACAGGGAGTACTAGTACCAGATAAATGTGCATGGGTATGAGGTATGTACATAAAAGCAGGTTGAAGTGACTAGGCATCAGGATAGATAATATGTTTAGGAATAAAGAACGAACGGAGTAGTAGCTGCATATGAGTGTGAATGTGTGTCGGTGTGTGAGTGAGCATAAATACTTTCAGTCTAGGTATGATCTTTACTTTAAGTAAACTTTACTCTAGCTACAGAGGAACAAATTGGGGAATACAGCAGGTAGCAGTAACCTTCCGTACCCAGCGTTTAAATAACTACATAGGAAAGACTAGAAAACATTTGTTTACCTTTTACTAGTATCCACATGCTAACTAGTCAGCTTGCTACCAATACTACTTACTTTTGTGTCTGCCCACACCCCATGACTGTTTAGCGAGACTGGGGCTCCGAATTATTGCCCTTCCAGCCGACTTCAAAGCGTCCATGTCGTAATCCAAAATTGGGGCAAAAAGCCCAACGAGTTTCGATTCTTGTCTCTCGAAGAGCTTGGTTTGTCACACTCTCCCAAACTTTTCCAGCGGTTTCCCCCCCACACTGTTTCAAAGACAGCCCAGAATAGAAACATTATCATATTCGTCCCACTGGGCGGTGTTATGTAGCTAGCTATGTAAATTAACCGCATAATGTACGTGACGTATATTTGTGGAATATTTAACAGAGAATTGGATATAATGACGAGATGCTTATGTCTCCACTCTAACAATGGGATTCGTTGTCCACAGAGCGGAATGGCGGGTTGTCAAGCTCCCGCCTATTCCTCTCTTTGGATTGGTGGAAACATCTCCTTATTTAAACTACGTTTTTAATATTCGATGGGGGTGCCGTTAACCGACTGTATTCAATGGAGAGACGCTTGCTAGCCTCATGAATATGCATAAAGTCTCGAACGCCCACAGGGGACAACTCCGATATAGTGGGTTTTTTTCACAGTTGCCCGGATGTCACGTGCATTACACTTATATCAGTACACTCATAACAACATAAGCGTTAATAATCTTATAATATACTAATTTATGTTTATCTCGACTAAATCCGACACTCATTGCCCCCCCCCCCCTCTCCCCATACAAAAACTACTCACCTGCTTAATAATTAAGGACCTATTCAACGTGGACAGATTTGGGCTCTCTTTCTACTATATCGCACGAGCAAGCTCGCTACGCAGCTCTTTCCGGGCCCTTGTTACTCGAGCAGGTGGTGCCTTCACTGTGACTGATTTTCCTATTCTTTTGAATAGTGAAGTTTATCAGAATATCAACAAAATAGACATAAATTACTGATTGATGTGTTAATAAGATGTTCATAAACTAATGTGGCTAAATAATTATTATGGACATGGTGAATATGTAGATCAGATAAATTAATACTGTTGCCATATATCATGTAGATATCTGACAGGACTCCTGTCATGGGCTACAATATTTGTGATCATGATGATGTGCACTGAACAGATGTTGGATTTCCTCTCAAATTACACATTCATTTGATAAATATTTCAACATTTTAGATTTTCTCTCAAGTTACACATTTCATATACATTTAAACCCGAGTGAGTACCCCCCCCCCCCCCCTCCCCCTGTGTAACCCAAGCCCCAATCTCCCTTGGTGCCATGACAGCCAGGCCATCATATAAATGGCCAGACAGCTGCTGGTGAAAAAACAAAGCCAAGCCAGTTCCAGTGCCAGTGAGCCTTTGCTCCATCACCATAGACCCCAGCTCTCAGCAAGTCCCTCCAGACTACACTGTTTCTGGCACACTCTGTGTGACATGATCACCTGTCTGGAGACAGAACTGTGTTGAAAGGACTCCCTATGGGACTCTTGGGTGTCATACACCCTCCCGGGCCATAACAAAAGCTCTTCTCCCCTAGATGGTTGTTTTTTGTCAATATAAATATTTTGAGTTGGCTCTGATTGAATCTGAATAATGAAACTGTTCCACACATGAGTTATGACCATCTCCACTTTGCATTTTTCAAATATCTTTCATGAACCAACATCCATGATACACCGAACAAAAAAGTAAACACAACATGGTCCCATGTTTCATGAGCTGAAATAAAATATCTCAAATGTTCCATATACACAAATATCTTTACATCCCTGTTAGTGACCATTTCTCCTTTGCCAAGATAATCCCTCTACCTGACAGGTGTGGCCTCTGACTCCGCCTATTATATAGGTCCTGGATGGCAGGAAGCTTGGCCCCAGCAATGTACTGGGCCATTCGCACTACCCTCTGTAGCGCCTTACCGAGCAGTTGCCATACCAGGCGGTGATGCAACCGGTCAGGATGCTCTCGATGGTGCAAATGTAGAACCTTTTGAGGATATGGGGGCCCATGCCAAATCTTTTCAGCCTCCTGAGGGGGAAAAGGTTTTGTCGTGCCCTCTTCACGACTGTCTTGGTATGTTTGGACCATGATAGTTTGTTGGCGATATGGACACCAAGGAACTTGAAACTCTCGACCCGCTCCACTACAGCCCCGTCGATGTTAACGTAGGCCTTTTCAGCCCTTCTTTTCCTGTAGTCCACGATCAGCTCATTTGTCTTGCTCACATTGAGGGAGAGGTTTTTGTCCTGGTACCACTGCCAGTTCTCTGTCCTCCTCCCTTTAGGCCGTCTCATCGTTGTCGGTGATCACTACCACTGTTGTGTCGTCAGCAAACTTAATGATGGTGTTGGATTCGTGTTTGGTCACACAGTCGTGGGAATACAGAAGGGGACTAAGTACACACCCCTGAGGGGCCCCAGTGTTAAGGATCAGCGTGGCAGACGTGTTGTCTACTCTTACCACCTGAGGGCGGCCCATCAGGAAGTCCAGGATCCAGTTGCAGAGGGAGGTGTTTAGTCCCAAAGTCCTTAGCTTAGTGGTGAGCTTAAGATTGTGGAGTGCGATTGAGATTGCGTCATCTGTGGATCTGTTGGGGCGGTATGCGAATTGGGGTGGGTCTAGGGTGTCCGGGAGGATGCTGTTGATGTGAGCTGTATGAACTGTAACTCAGTAAAATATTTGACATTGCTGCATGTTGCGTTTTTATATTTTTGTTCAGAATAGATAAGATCCTTATGTTGTACCCCAGCAAAAGGTCCACTTTCCACATTTAATTTCCTTGAGTTAACACCAGTCATCACCTATTCACATTGTGCACTCAGGGGTTTGGAATTCAAAATATCCAGCAGTTCCAGATTTCAAAGGAGATGACATGCCACAGATAAATAAATAGTTCTACAATGTAGTGTTCCCAGGTGCATTAGCATAACTTGGTTTGAAATAGTACAAATGACAGTATCCTAGACTTTAAAGCAAAAAGATGAATGGAATTTATATTTTCCATTATCAATTCATTCAGCATTGGAGGAAAGAAAGTGATCCAAGACAGGTTCAAGTGAGTAGGTCAATTTTAGATGTGTGCATTGTTAGATATTACTGCACTGTTGGAGCTAGAAATACAAGCATTTCTCTACAGCGGCAATAACATCTGCTAAATATGTGTATGCGACCAATAACATTTGATTTGACGTAGGCAGCTGCTGAAGGCACATATTTGATATGAAAATGCAGCCAACTCTTGCTCTGCTGGCAGGGGGAACGTGTGAAATAATTATTCATGTATAATGAATGTACTACCTAACTAGAATTCATGCACATCATGTTTGTTTGACAGTTTGATAATATCAATCTTGGCCAGTCTTAAAAATCAGTTGTGGTGAGCGAGTGTCTATCCACAGGAGTACTGATTGTCCCCCACGTAATTCACACCAATGGCCTCCTATATTACATCCCCATTGCCAGCACAGTAGATATCTATTTAATAGCAGACAATAGAAATAAATCAAAATGCTGAGCTAAATTTGCATTGCATAATGGCTTCATGATTTGTTTACTGTATACTTTGCCAGATTCAGATTGCTTGAAAAGACCCATTTTAATCTGTCAAATCTGAATGGTCGATGTGCCAAATTGAGACGTTAATTTGGAACAAAGCACTCAGGATTAAATGTATGCAATTAATTATTTTTCTGCAGATTTATGCCTGATAGGGCACCTCTATGTGAAATTGCCAAATATGCGTGGTTTGGGGGGCCTCTACGCCTTGCAGTGTGGAATGCCCATGCAACTCAGCTGAGTGGGTGCAACAATCTCCAAAACCGGATCCATGTGTTTGTCAGCGTATTTGGATACAAAGCATTTGAGGGAATTCTTTGTCAAAGCCATACTTCATCTTAAAAGGGTTAATTGAGAGCAACATCTTGAAGAACCTGAAATACAAAAATTGAAGTGAACAAACAGGCAGCCCCTATTGTTTCCATTTACAGTTCCGTTATTTAGAAATCGTTGGACGAGAGGTCATTCTATTTCTAAAAGGCTCTAGTGATTATTTCACTGTGGTGCTCAGACAGCCAAAGATGTGGATAGAGAATACAGAGGGTTCAGTGATAGAAGAAAACAGGGCAGCGGGTTTAAGTGCTCAGACTGGTCTGGGGATTAAGGTAATCAATATATTAGCCCTGCGACCTCTGCCATTTACCATCTTATGTGTCCCAGGCTTGGCTGAACAGAGGCAGCTAGTTCATTAGCTGTGATTGGATTTAATTTTAGAGTGAACCCCCACAACAACAAAAAACCTGAGGACCAGAGGCTTTGTAGAACGGAAGAGATGGACACTGCCTCCTAGTGGGAGTGAGATGACCGTAACATTTAATTGCTCTTTCTGACTTAACTCTACTGCCTGATGATGTTTAAGAATTATGTCATAAAGGACAAGGAAAGGAACTCCCGACTGAACATCTGCAAGAAAATAATTTATTCCTTGTAAACCTCAGTGTTCGAGCCTAGCCGAGGTCAGACTTGGGGAGAAACAGAGCAATGACTGGGCATAATTAAAAATAAATACATGTTTTTATACTTTCAACATCAGTTGAAGGACCAATTGACTAAACTAATCTGTAGAAAAAGTTTCCATATACAGTAGGTTATAACCACACAAATTACCATTTCAGATGACATCAGGCTCAAGCTATTCCTCCATGCAGGGAAGGAAAATGACGGGAATGATGAAGGTTAAATAAAATGTAAAAAACAATACCAAATAAATTGTTGACTGTTCTTAACACCTATGTCCCAGGCAGTAGCCAATACTGTAACATTTACAAAGCTTTCAACTACGTAAACAGTCTACTACAAACAGGTGAGCAGTTTTCCCACCTGCTTGACATACTTTAGACAAGTCAGAGGAGAATGAATGTCAAACACGTCAACCAATGTCTTTGCAGTATATTCCTAGAAAACAATCAATCCTTTCTTGGCAAATGGGCTGAAGTTGAGTAATCAGCAATAAAAGGAGATTTATCATGCAGAATTCTGTGAAAAAAAGTAACGTTCATTTCCAGAGCCTTATTTCTTGTATAACTTACACACACACAGGTCAGAGAGACACACAACATCCATCAACGGTGGAATTTTAACCGTGCAATTAAGTCAAAACAATAAAAACATAAGTAGGGACAATCGTTAAACAGGAGTTTCCAGTAGAGAGATGTGTTATAGTTGGATGCAGTAGACTCCCATGCTGGGAGCCTGTTTGGAGTAGACTTCGTAGTAACGTTACCATATTAGACCATGAGTGGCCATATTGTCAGAACTGTTGAGAAAGTAGATGGGCTATCTTTTCTGAACCTTTTTTTCTCCCACCACTGAGGTCCTGAATCAAGGCCCTGTGATCATGACAATTTGCGAAAGACTATTCTGAGCTTAAAGAGAAGGCAATATCATTAACTTCTCTTAATACAGCCTTTGCTTAACACTTTTGGAAAGTATTGTAGAAATTAGGGTGCTTTTTGGGAAATACTTTTCATTTTGTAGATGATACTCAACATTTGGAGTTGTTGAGGATGGTTTACGTTGACAGTAGTTTATCCCTTGTTATTCTAACATAACATCTTGGTACAGCTCTATTCTCATCCCAGTGATTTTTTAAATTCAACTTTGTGGTAAGATCAACAAGTAAATAGGAGACCACACAATCCACTTTCAAAAATAATAGAACCAATACCACAAAACCCCAAGAACAGCCAATGGAACGTTCAATTTGGTCTGATATTCACGACTGAAAAATACCATTGACAAAACAGGGCTAGAGTCCATACCAATGTACAGATTGTAGAGTCCTACCATATAAACAAAAGGGTATCCGCTCTCAGCAATCAGAACTTCCAACATGGAAATATGGGTGAGCACTCCTGCTAGCAGAGATCCACATCACAGATTTTAAATGAATAAAACCAACACCAGAATTAACCAAGACTAAGTAACAGGTGGAGTAGAAGGGGGAACTGAAACATCCTACATAAGCCCAATTCTGTAAGGTTTCACTAGACATTTACCAAAAGAAAAAACTGGTTTACATGTGATGTCCCTTACTCTTCTAAAATAAAAACTACAATAAATAGTCACAATACAACATCCTTCGGATCTGACAAGGAAAAACAAGTCCCAGACCCCTTCCAAGCAGATCTGGAGGTCGGCTTAAAAAAATGAAAAAAAGAGAATGACGGGTTGGAGGAAGCGTTCACTTTTTGAGAGGCTGGTAGATGGAGGCATTTGGGTCCAAGCCAGAGGGACTTGTGTCCATGAACTTGGAGAAGTAGTGGGGGGCCATGGGAGTCATGTTGCTGCTGTCAGATGTGTAGGAGATGCTGGGCATGACAGCCATCACCTCAGCTATTTTCTGCTTCAGGTCCTTGATCTCCTGGTCCTTCTGCGGGATCTGACCTGAGACAGACGCACACAAAATGTCAGATAAGACATTCATGTCATGCAACCTATTCTACATCAATCACATACAGTAGGAAATAGGTGTGACTGAGGCAGTACTGCAGAGAGGCTAGACCCAAGCTAGACACTGACCTAGTGCGATCTCCAGCTGTCTCTTGGCATCACCCAGTGCTGAGAACAGGTCCAGTTTGATGCGGGTCTCTGCAGACAGGCTGTTCTCCAGGTGCTGGGTCTTTTCCTGCATGGCCGACAGCGCTGACATCAGCACTTCTGTGTCCTTCTCATTCTCCTTGTACTTCTGGAGCTCCTGAGGGGGAAGAACACATCACTCACTATAAGTGACATTGTCTGTGTGCCAGTGTACAGCAGGTGTGAATGAGTCATTTTACAGAGTTACAGTTCATAGAAGGAAATCAGGCATTTGAAATAAATTCATTAGGCCACAATATATGGATATCACATGACTGGGCAGGGCCATGGGTGGGCATAGGTTCACCCACTTGGGAGCCAGGTCCACCCAAATCAGAATTAGTTTTTACCCCATAAAAAGGGCTTTATTGCAGACAGAAATTCTCCTCAGTATTTCTGGACCAGGACATGTCACACTATGGAATGCCCTTAGACCTAGTCTTCTTAAATAATTAGGGCTAATATTGGGCTAGAGTCAACATTTTAGCTACCTTAACCAAACATGTTCTTGACATCCTGTTTTCAACAAAACATACCCATCTCAACTGAACCTCACCTGCACGGTCATCTCCAGCTCTCTGAGCTGGTCTTCTTTGAGCTTGATGTCCATGGTTAGTTTCTTACACTCCGTCTCCAGCTCCGTGACCCGCCTCCTCATTGTATCTGTGCACTCCCCCCTGTGGAGCAGACAGAGAGAACTCAACTAAACGCAGATGTATTTATGAAATAGTTGTGAATATCTCTGGAGCCTATACCTGGATGCGGCTGCTAGTGCGACGGTTCTGGCTGCGGTGGCATCCTCCAGCTTCTTGCGTTTCTTCTCATCTGCAAGTTGTTTCTCTGCGTTGGCGTGGGCTTCCTGCTCAACTTTCAGCCTCTTTTCCAGCTGGCCCATGGTCTGCTTGTCCTTCTGCTTGGCCTGGATGGTGTTATGGAGTCTGCACACACACAGCAGCCACAGACCATGCAGCACCATGCTAGCGAGCAGCCAGTGAGATTCCATTCCACCCCCAGTGTGTGCATGTGCACTCTTAACAGTACTAAAAGGTAGTCATTTTCATCATGAGTGTAAGTTAACCGTGTGTGGAGATAGTGAGAGGGCAGGATGGCTGAGTTTGGTAACCAAGTAAACTTTAAATAATTTCTTTGCACTTTCGTAATCCTTAGCCTAGCATCCTTTACCTAGCTTTGAGCATAGCCAACAGAGCTATGTGCACCAGTCTCCACCAACAGACAGAACGAGTGAAACAGACTCTCTTGAGCGGCAATAGGAATAAGCTGGTCATTAGGGGCAGGCTGGGAGGGCCTACATGTCACCTTTTAATTGCACAGGATAATTAACACCCATAACCACCGAGTTTGTGTCTGTATGTACATGCTAACTACCATATTAGGGTGGTCTTATGTAATGCTCCTTGTCAAGGACACCCAGGAGTCCCCAGCTGGTCAGTGATTACTTAATTGGCCAATTAAAGCAGCCAGATGCATAAGTGCTCTCTCTGCTGCCGTGATATGAAGCAGACAGGATCCCATCTATAAACTTCCCTATGACCAGTCCTCACACCAGAATTATTTGTATTTCAGACTAGCATTTTGACATGGACATTCCAAGTTCAGTCCTGGGTTTTCAAGCAGTGATAACCTTTAGGTCTGAACTAGGTCCCCTGAGTTTTTCCTGACTGCATTACCCCGACTAGGAAAAACCTCACGTGCTATTGGAAGTATGGAGTAGGAAATTCACTTCAATGACCAAGTTGGACCATTGTGTGTTACCCGAGTTGCGACATTTCACATTTTCAACCAGAAGATGGCATCCTATTTTGACAATTACAAACTTATCAATGTGGATAATGTAGAATGTTTGGCCATATTGTCAAAATTAAGCAAGCTACCTAACTTTATTAGCAGCGCTAGCCCCACTGGTCCCAGCAGGTGATCAGATCCAGTGGTCAATTCCTAACCTTTAACCTGCCCACTCACTTGTTCTGCAGCAGCTCGTTCTCCTGGCGCAGCTGGCCCAGTTCAGAGCGGATGGAGCGCTCAGCGCTGCCAAGGGAGCCGATCTGACTGCGCAGGTCCTGCTCCACCTGTCTGCTGGCCTGAAGGTCTGCCTTCAGCTTCTTCACATCCTGCTCCAGCCTGCAGTGGTAGAGGGGGAAAGGAAAGAAAATGAGGAAGGGATGAATAGAGAAGGATGAGAAAGAATTTGATAAAGATTCAGTGTATGCGTTATGCAGAAACTATAGGTTTTGGATCATCCACAATTCCTTTCTCCAGGCTTTGGTAAAGGTTTATATTGGTTTCATCTGCTCATAAGACTGTTTTAGTATGGCCATCTTTGTACTCAACTCTTTTCTGTGGAGTGCTGCTGCGTAGAGGTTTGTATTTGGCTGTGGCCTAAGTATTACGGCTGTCAAAGCCTCCTGCTGATGGCATATTCGCCTTCAGCCCTCCATTCTGGCCGTTGGCCTGTCCCTGACAGTTGTTTTAGTGTTTGTCTGTCGTCAGTTGTTTTCCTTAGCCAATCAGGTCATTGCCGATTGATATAGTCAGCGTTTTGATATTCCAAATTGTTGATTAAGCTGTAACCATTTAATTATGTGTGGTTCTGAATTGATGAAATGTCTCCTCTTTGCGCTTTAAAATTACTTACTTTTCTTTCATACTAGACACAGCTTTTGTCTTTACAAGTGTACAATCAATTCAACACTAACCAGTAAGAAAACACCCTTCAGCCAAAAGTGTATACAGCAAAAATTTCAACTAAGCCTATAGGCTACTGTCTAGGGCTGGGACTATACCTGTATGGCGATACTTGTTTCCTTGCCACGATACTAACAAAACAAAGCTGATTTAACTTTTAGGAAAACGGCCCTAATGTTGGAAACAAACATGTTATCCAGTCACATTTATTTTCCAAGCTATAGAACACATTTGATATACACAGCAGGTTATTGAAAGACCGAAGAGTTAGGTCTGCTTTGCGGTTCCATTTTTGCCATGGAAAAAATATTGCAATACTGGTATCGTCACAGCCCTACTACTGTCCAAATAATGTAGGCAGGGAAGCCCCAAGTCTGAGTGTGGCAAAAGCAGGGCACACATGTTACCATGACAACTTGCCACAAACACCATCATTCATTTGACTTTCTGCTGATTTCACCAACAACCTTACACCCCCACTCACACCAATGTGTCTGTACAGCACCATCACACACCCAGTTGTACAACTAAAGAGCCAAAAAGGTCAGACATACAACTCAATGTTCTTATTTTCAGCCAGCATAAGTTTGTGGCAAACCATAGATTGTAATAGTCCAACTTTCTCACAACCCAGTCCAATGATATCACAGCTGAAACAGCTCTACTTAACGCCTATCTATGTGCATCATGGTCCGTTTGAGGTCAGGGACTGTGGGATCTGATTAAAAGGGAGGAACCCTTCATGCACCAGCAAGTTACTGATACTTTGGCCTGAAAATGTGAGAACTGTGACATCCAGGCAGGAGTTACTCCTGTTAATACATTAGTGTTGTCACAATACCAGTATCGCAACACTAGGAAGAAAGGAAGCAAAGGAAACAAAAACATTTTGCAATTTCATGAGGAAAATGTTGGGGGAAAATAGCCTTGTCACCCAAAATCAAATTTGTTTATTTTGCAAGCTATAGCTCACATTATTGTAGAAAAGTAGGTTTTAGAAGGACCAGAGTTTACTCCGCTTCGTATTTCCTTTTTTGCCAAGGGTTTAAGATAAAAAAGAAACAGAATAGGGCTAAGCACAGGCAAAATCCTAAAACAAAACCTGGTTCAGTCTAATTTCCAGACACTGGGAGGCAAATTCACCTTTCAGCAGGACAATAACCTAAAAAACGAAGAAAAATATAGAGAGTGGTACTTAGTATTTGCCCCAAACATAACACTTTGTAATCAGAACAAAAGGTTTAATTGCCTTGCCACATATTTTTGCAGTATTACTTTAGTGCCTTGTTGCAAACAGGATGCATGTTTTGGAGAAGAAAAAAACAATTCTGTAAAGGTTTCCTTCTGTATTGTGGAGTAACTCAAATGTTGAGCCGTCCTTAGTTTCCTCCCATCACAGCCATAAAACTCTGTTTTAAAGTCATCATTGGCTTCATGGTGAAATACCTGAACTGTTTCCTTCCTCTCCGGAAAATGAGTTAGGAAATCTTCGTAGTGATTGGTGTATTGATACACCATCCAGAGTGTAATGACTAACTACACCATGCCCAAAGGGATATTCAATGTCTGCATTTTTACCCATCTACCAATAGATGCCCTTCTTTGTGAGGCATTGAAAAACCTCCCTGATCTTTGTAGTTGAATCGCACTGTTTGAAATGTACTGCTCGACTGAGGAACCTGACAGACAATTGTATGGGTGGGATACAGAACTTAGGTAGTCATTCAAAAATCATGGTTAACACTTATTTCACAGAGTCCATGCAACTTATTGTGTGACCTGTTAAGCAAATGTTTACTACTGAACCCATTTAGGCTTGCCATAACAAAGGGGTTGAATACATTGTCTTAAAACATCTGCTTTCATTTTTAATTAATTGGTCAAAACTTTTAAAAAATTTAAAAAATAAACATCATTACACTTTGACATTATGGGGTATTGGGTGTAGGCCAGTGACAAAATCTCAATTTAATCCATTTTAAATTTAGGCTAACACCAATGTGGAAAGGGGTGTGAATACTTCTGAAGGCACTGTAACTGATTAATGCTTAATATATGATAACGACAACTTATACTGGTATACTGGTACTGGCAAGGACAGAAAAATGTCACACAATTTTGGACAAATCCGTCAAGACACCAACCATGAGAATGGGTTAAACATAGGCTTTAAATCAACTGGTGAATTTTATTGAATATAGCTATGATCCCCCATTATATCTTAACTTCTCTAGGGTAGGGGGCAGCATTTGGAATTTTGGATGAAAAGCATGCCCAAACTAAACTGCCTTCTGCTCAGGCCCAGAAGATAGGATATGCATATAATTAGTAGATTTGGATAGAAAACACTAAAGTTTCCAAAACTGTTAAAATAATGTCTGTGAGTATAACATAACTGAGTTGGCAGGCAAAAACCTGAGAAATCCATTCAGGAAGTTAGATTTTTTTTGTGTGTAGTTTTCTATTCAATGCCATTACAGTATCCATTGACTTAGGACTCAAATTGCAGTTCCTATGCCTTCCACTAAATGTCAAGTCTTTTAGAAATTGTTTCAGGCTTGTATTCTGAAAAATGAGGGAGTAAGAGCAGTCTGAATGAGTGGACCCTGCCGTGTCAGAGCTTTTTCATGCGCGACCGAGAGTGCCTTTCTTGTTTACCTTTTATATTGACAACGTTATTGTCCGGTTGAAATATTATCGATTATTTAGGCTAAAAACAACCTGAGGATTGAATATAAACGTCGTTTGACATGTTTCTATGAACTTTACAGATACAACAAGCAGACAAAAAAATCCAAATTGTATCTGTGTTTGAGCCTGTGGATTACTGAAGAAAACGCGAACAAAACGTAGGGGAAAAAAACGTTTTTTCTTTTTGTATCATCTTTAAAATGAACGATAAAACAAAAATTCAGATAGGATGATGGGGACCATTTCAGTGAAAAATATAAGAGGGCAACAGTACATGTGCAAAGTTTCAGAATGATAACTTCCAAAATGTGTGCTACATGACATTTATCATGAAGTCACCCAGGTGTCCCACACAAGTAGCCCAAATGTACCCAAGTGGCCAAATTGGTGAAGGTATACATTTTGAAACAAATAACTATGTACAAAATGCCAAAATGGTATTCTAACACACCACCCCCCAAAAATTGAGAAACAAAAAAAAACAAAAAAATTGAAAAAAAAAAATAATTGATTAAAAAAAAAATATATATACACATTTACACACTTTCAATATTTGGATGACCCTCAGTCCTCTATCAAATCAAATACATTTATATAGCCCCAGCCTAAAACCCCAAACCGCAAGCAATGCAGGTGTAGAAGCACGATGGCTAGGAAAAACTCCCTAGAGAGGCAAAAACCTAGGAAGAAACCTAGAGAGGAACCAGGCTATGAGGGGTGGCCAGTCCTCTTCTGGCTGTGCCGGGTGGAGATCAGTGGTTGTAGAGGGTGCAACAGGACAGCACCTCAAGAGTAAAAATGAACAGTTTAGGGTTCCATAGCTGCAGGCAGAACAGTTGAAACTGGAACAGCGGCAAGCCCAGGTGGACTGGGGACAGCAAGGAGTCATCATGCCAGGTAGTCCTAGGGCTCAGGTCCTCCGAGAGAGAGAAAGAGAGAATTAGAGAGAGCATACTTAAATTCACACAGGACACCGGATAAGACTCCCATTCGGAGTCAGTGTCACTGTGAAAGAAAATGTTCAGTTAGAATAGTTTCACATATGAGCCCTGTATCAACAGGTATAATAAACAGATATATAGAGAGTTGAAGGTTTAATATATTATTATTACCTGCTAGATCTACTGTCTCTTTTATATTATGACATTTCAGCTAGATCTACTGTCTTATATTATGACAGACCAGCTAGATCTACTGTCTTTATTATATTACTGTCTTTATTATATTACAACAGACCAGCTGTATCTACCATTTCCATTTCACTTTGGCTATTGATGTGGTCCTGCACTCTCCTCAACAGCCTCAAATAGGCTATTTCATGTGGGTTGGGGTGGCGCTTTGCGTTCCTAGGAAACTATGCAGTTTTTTGTCTTTTTACGTGTTATTTCTTACATTGGTACCCCAGGTCATCTTAGGTTTCATTACATACAGTCGAGAAGAACTACTGAATATAAGAGCAGCGTCAACTCACCATCAGTACGACCAAGAATATGACTTTCGCGAAGCGGATCCTGTGTTCTGCCTTTCACCCAGGACAACGGAATGGATCCCAGCCGGCGACCCAAAAAAACGACTTCGTAAAAGAGGGAAACGAAGCGGTCTTCTGGTCAGACTCCGGAGACGGGCACATCGCGCACCACTCCCTAGAATACTTCTTGCCAATGTCCAGTCTCTTGACAACAAGGCTGATGAAATCAGAGCAAGGGTAGCATTCCAGAGGGACATCAGAGACTGTAACGTTCTTTGCTTCACGGAAACATGGCTCACTGGAGAGACGCTATCGGAGTCGGTGCAGCCAGATGGTTTCTCCACGCATCGCGCCGACAGAAACAAACATCTTTCTGGTAAGAAGAGGGGCGGGGGCGTATGCTTTATGGTTAACGAGACGTGGTGTGGTCACAACAACATACAGGAACTCAAGTCCTTCTGTTCACCTGATTTAGAATTCCTCACAATCAAATGTCGACCACATTATCTACCAAGGGAATTCTCTTCGATTATAATCACAGCCGTATGTATTCCCCCCCAAGCAGACACATCGATGGCTCTGAACGAACTTTATTTGACTCTTTGCAAACTGGAATCCACATATCCTGAGGCTGCATTCATTGTAGCTGGGGATTTTAACAAGGCTAATCTGAAAACAAGACTCCCTAAATTGTATCAGCATATCGATTGCGCAACCAGGGCTGGCAAAACCTTGGATCATTGCTATTCTAACTTCCGCGACGCATATAAGGCCCTCTCCCGCTCTCCTTTCGGGAAAAGCTGACCACGACTCCATTTTGTTGCTCCCTGCCTACAAACAGAAACTAAAACAAGAAGCTCCCGCTCTGAGGTCTGTTCAACGCTGGTCCGACCAATCTGATTCCACACTCCAAGACTGCTTCCATCACGTGGGCTGGGATATGTTTCGTATTGCATCAGACAACATTGACGAATACGCTGATTCGGTGAGCGAGTTCATTAGAACGTGCGTTGAAGATGTCGTTCCCATAGCAACGATTAAAACATTCCCAAACCAGAAACCGTGGATTGATGGCAGCATTCGCGTGAAACTGAAAGCGCGAACCACTGCTTTTAATCAGGGCAAGGTGACCTGAAACATGACCGAATACAAACAGTGTAGCTATTCCCTCCGCAAGGCAATCAAACAAGCTAAGCTTCAAAATAGAGACAAAGTAGAATCGCAATTCAATGGCTCAGACACATGAGGTATGTGGCAGGGTCTACAGTCAATCACAGATTGCAAAAAGAAAACCAGCCCAGTCACGGACCAGGATGCCTTGCTCCCAGGCAGACTAAATAACTTTTTTGCCCGCTTTGAGGACAATACAGTGGCACTGACACGGCCCGCAACCAAAACATGCGGACTCTCCTTCACTGCAGCCGACGTGAGTAAAACATTTAAACGTGTTAACCCTCGCAAGGCTGCAGGCCCAGACGGCATCCCCAGCCACGCCCTCAGAGCATGCGCAGACCAGCTGGCTGGTGTGTTTACGGACATATTCAATCAATCCCTATCCCAGTTCCTGTTCCAAAAGAAAGCTAAGGTAACTGAGCTAAACGACTACCGCCCCGTAGCACTCACTTCCGTCATCATGAAGTGCTTTGAGAGACTAGTCAAGGACCATATCACCTCCACCCTACCTGACACCCTAGACCCACTCCAATTTGCTTACCGCCCAAATAGGTCCACAGACGATGCAATCTCAACCACACTGCCCTAACCCATCTGGACAAGAGGAATACCTTAGTGAGAATGCTGTTCATCGACTACAGCTCAGCATTTAACACCATAGTACCTTCCAAACTCGTCATCAAGCTCGAGACCCTGGGTCTCGACCCCGCCCTGTGCAACTGGGTACTGGACTTCCTGACGGGCCGCCCCCAGGTGGTGAGGGTAGGTAACAACATCTCCACCCCGCTGATCCTCAACACTGGGGCCCCACAAGGGTGCGTTCTGAGCCCTCTCCAGTACTCCCTGTTCACCCACGACTGCGTGGCCACGCACGCCTCCAACTCAATCATCAAGTTTGCGGACGACACAACAGTGGTAGGCTTGATTACCAAAAACGACGAGACGGCCTACAGGGAGGAGGTGAGGGCCCTCGGAGTGTGGTGTCAGGAAAATAACCTCACACTCAACGTCAACAAAACTAAGGAGATGATTGTGGACTTCAGGAAACAGCAGAGGGAACACCCCCCTATCCACATCGATGGAACAGCAGTGGAGAGGGTAGTAAGTTATAAGTTCCTCGGCGTACACATCACAGACAAACTGAATTGGTCCACCCACACAGACAGCATCGTGAAGAAGGCGCAGCAGCGCCTCTTCAACCTCAGGAGGCTGAAGAAATTCGGCTTGTCACCAAAAGCACTCACAAACTTCTACAGATGCACAATCGAGAGCATCCTGTCGGGCTGTATCACCGCCTGGTACGGCAACTGCTCCGCCCACAACCGTAAGGCTCTCCAGAGGGTAGTGCGGTCCGCACAACGCATCACCGGGGGCAAACTACCTGCCCTCCAGGACACCTACACCACCCAATGTCACAGGAAGGCCATAAAGATCATCAAGGACAACAACCACCCGAGCCACTGCCTGTTCACCCCGCTATCATCCAGAAGGCAAGGTCAGTACAGGTGCATCAAAGCTGGGACCGAGAGACTGAAAAACAGCTTATCTCAAGGCCATCAGACTGTTAAACAGCCACCACTAACATTGAGTGGCTGCTGCCAACACACTGACTCAACTCCAGCCACTTTAATAATGGGAATTGATGTAAAATATATCACTAGCCACTTTAAACAATGCTACTTAATATAATGTTTACATACCCTACATTATTCATCTCATATGTCTACGTATATACTGTACTCTATCATCTACTGCATCTTTATGTAATACATGTATCACTAGCCACTTTAAACTATGCCACTTTGTCGATACCATCTACTGCATCTTGCCTATGCCGTTCTGTACCATCACTCATTCACATATCTTTATGTACATATTCTTTATCCCTTTACACTTGTGTGTATAAGGTAGTAGTTTTGGAATTGTTAGTTAGATTACTCGTTGGTTATTACTGCATTGTCGGAAATAGAAGCACAAGCATTTCGCTACACTCGCATTAACATCTGCTAACCATGTGTATGTGACAAATAAAATTTGATTTGATTTAAATGTTTATATATTGCTTCTAAAATAAATGTTTAAAAAAATCACAAATAATATTTTATATTATTAATTTCAAACAAGGGCATTAGCATGATAAGAACTTACCAGTCCAAAACGATGTCCTCTCCCGTTCAAAAAATATTCCTCCACAATCGCTAAATTAAGCGTCCTACAACAATCTCTGTCTCACCTTCCCAATCAATTTATTCTAAAGTTGTGTGTACATCTGCATATCTAGACTTAGATTTAGCTTTCCCTGACTTAGTCGCCATAATGATTGATATATAAACAGCTGAATCAGGGCATTCACCAAACAAAACAGTGCGTAAATGCGTAGCTTCTTCCGGTATGAAAATTCAATAGCGCATGACTCTCTTTACGCTGGAGCTTACTAGAGGGGTTGGTCTTACAACACATAAACATGGCATATTGCCGTTTAGCTCAGCTCATTGGCCATCTACCCAGCTAGATTTCAAGACGATCAGTGGTCATTGGGTTAAAAGACAGTCAATCAACGAAACAGCGGGCAAATCATTGGTGCACAATGATGTCATTACTTGTTGTCTTCAAATCAGTTTCTTTCAGTCAATACGTCCCGCGAAATGGCCCATCACGTTTGATTGTGTTACAAACAAACCAGTTGATTGCAGTGAAACCGAACATGACTGGAAAAGTCACGTTCTGTGTGGGTTATTTACCTAGAATGTGTCAAATGGAATGAGACGGAATTCACGACACAAGCGGTTCACAAAATGTTTTGTGTTAGGCTATAAAAAACGATTTTATCAAACAAAAGATCATTCATTGTGTAATAATGAGCATTGGGATTGCAAACAGAGGAAGATCGTCAAAGGTAAACTATTTATTTTATTGCAGTTTGATTTTGTTACGCCTGTGCTGGTTGACATAGTTGTTTTTCATGGGGCTCTATCCTCAGATAATCACATCGTATTCTTTCGCTGTAAATCCTTTTTTGAATCTGACAATGCAGTTGGATTAGCAAGATTCTAGGCTTTCAATACAGGTGAGACACTTGTATTTTCATGAATGTTTAATATGACTATTTATGTAGCGACCACCGTATGTTGTGGAATTTCAGCCCGCTAGCGGGTTCCGTGCGCAGAGAAGTTAAACCTATATAAAATAGTTGTATCTTTTATGAATTTTTAATCTCACTGGATGTTGCCCAGGTGGGACGCTAGCGTCCCATATACCCTAGAGAGGTTAACCTGTAGTGACACCCCATCCCGTGAACGGGACCGTTGTCATCATCCGACACTAATTAGCATAACGCAACGGACATAAATCTTCCTAGAAAATATTCCTATTCATGAAAATCACAAGTGAAATATATTGGAACACAGCTTAGCCTTTTGTTAATCACCCTGTCATCTCAGATTTTCAAAATATGCTTTACAGCCAACGCTAGACAAGCATTTGTGTAAGTTTATCATAGCCTAGCATAGCATTATGCCTTGCTAGCAGCAGGCAACCTTGTCACGGAAATCAGAAAAGCAATCAAATTAAATCGTTTACCTTTTGAACTTCGGATGTTTTCACTCACGAGACTCCCAGGTATACAGCCAAAGTTCATTTTTTCCAAAAATAGTATTTTTGTAGACGAAATAGCTCCGTTTGTTCTTCACGTTTGGCTGAGAAATCACCCGGAAATTGCAGTCACCACAACGACGAAAAATATTCCAAATTAGCTCCATAATATCGACAGAAACATGGCAAACGTTGTTTAGAATCCATCCTCAAGGTTTTTTTCTAATATCTATTCGATAATATATCCGTCGGGACAATTATTTTTTCACTAGGACCGATTGGAATAATGGCTACCTCTGTATTTTCGAGAGAATCTCTCTCGGAGCCACCATATGACCACTTACACAATGTGGCCGCCTACGGCTATTCTTCAACAGAAATGCGTAAAACTACGTCACAATGCTGTAGACACCTTGGGGAATACGTAGAAAGCGTAAGCTCGTTGATGGTACATTCACAGCTGAATAAGGAGTCATTGGAACGCAGCGCTTTCAAAACCTGGGGCACTTCCGTATTGGATTTTTCTCAGGCTTTTGCCTGCAACATCAGTTCTGTTATACTCACAGACAATATCTTTACAGTTTTGGAAACGTTAGTGTTTTCTATCCAAAGTTGTCAATTATATGCATATTCTAGCATCTTTTCCTGACAAAATATCCCGTTTAAAACGGGAACGTTTTTTTTTCAAAAAATGAAAATATTGCCCCCTAACACCAAGAGGTTAATGTAGTGTAAAATAAAAATGGCAGATCAATGACTTAACAGCTGTAACAATTTGTCCAGTATTGGAAATCCTCAATGGTACTCTAGTTTATAGAAAGACCCTCTTACCGTACAATTGCCTCAGGCTTGCTTAGCTGAATTTTAGGGATGCAGTTGTCTGTTGGATCCCTGTGAGAGCCTACTGCTGAACCCTTCCCCGCTGCACACTTCTGCTTCTTCCCCCAGGAAAAGGAGGAAGGGGCTGATAGGACGCTGCCGTTGGTGGCGCAGTGTCTGCAGGGCAAGGAGTTGACTGACGCGTTTCTGCTGGAGTTTTTGTAGTTTTTCGAGGATGAGGAGTTCTCCTCCTTCAGCAGCAGGTTCTCTGCGCTGCCCACCAGCTCTGTGGTGAGTCTCTTATTGTTCATATGGTTCTCCATGTACTCCATCTCCTGGAGTTTAGAGTCTACCGATGACGGCTGGATGCTGTTGTGTTGCTTTTTGGCCTCGCGGCCCTCTTTCCCTTTATCTCTGTACTCCAGCTCCGCCAGCATAGCTGCCATTTTTTTACTGGCGGGGGCGCCATTCTGTGAGACTGGGATGGAGTCCATCTCAGATATCCCTTTAGCTAATGCAGCTGAATGGAAGGTGGAAGTAAGAAAGGAGAGAATGGAAGTGAGATTAAACACATATTTGACCAACATCACTTGGACTGTGTCTGGAGCATCAGTTGTGTGCATCTCTCACCTTCCTCTGCCTCCCTTTCCTGTCTCTGGAGCATCTGTTGCTCTGGTGGCAGGGCCTGCAGCAAGAGCTGCATGTAGAACTCGTTCTCCTTCTGGACCACCTCCTGCCTTCTTAAGCGCATCTTATAGCTGACGTAGCTGTTGAATCCAAAGCCCAGCGTCACCATTGGGTAGCCAATGCTACAGAGAAATGGATAGAGTTCAGGGGGTAAGTAAGTTCAGACAACACATCACCAAGACAATGATTCACAAGTTGAAAAGCATAGGTGCTATGAAAAAAGAGATGAAAGTAAAGCTCCGGAAAGTAAAGCTGGAAGAATGACTTGCCCTAATATCCTGCATTACTACATAACAGCTCAATTACAGTACATTATACAGGCTCAAATCTAAATCCACTCAAATGTCTTAAAAAATAGTATTTAGACTATAAATGTAGGTATTTTCAACCAAACAGTGGTGTATGACCTTGTAGAAATATTCCTTAAGCCATCTTAGAATATGTATGCTTTTTAATAATGCTACAGACTGAAACCAGCATGCACTCTCTCTCTTTGTAGAAAGTGGTGTCTGAGCTTGGGGGATATACAGACATCATTACTTGTATATTATGCTTAACAAGCGGAAATAATGTTATTTTCCGAGAGTCAAATGGGGCAGAACACTTCCCTCCTTGGCCTGTGGGTCTGAGACGGAATCTTAGTCCATCTTCCTCACAGATCCACACATATAGCCTAGACAAAGATCCTGCCAGGGCTTGGACAAAACACTTAACTTACCAATGTGAAGCGAATGGGCGACACAAGTCGACATGGAAGAAGTTCTTCAGGTCTTTGAATCTGATGGCTGCCTCTATGTACACAAAGAGTATCCAAAGGGACACTGTGGGGAGACAGACCCCCCTCTCTGTAGAAGAAAAATATGTCTGAACATGAAACCAGAGGCTTACAGGGTGGTCAGTGCAGCAGCCTCCCTCACCAGACAAAGAACAAACATCACAACAGCAGCAGAGTAGATCAGCTTTTGAGTGACGAAATGAGAGACACAGCCACAAAAGGGCAGCTTTTCAGTAGTGATAAGGAGAGGGGGATAGCTGTTACATTCTCCAGCAAGAAAAACAAAAGTTGCCGATCAAACAGAAGGGGGAACTAACAAAGAGTAACTGAAATCAACCAAAACAGGTGTGGTTTTAGGAGGGGTTCTGAAAGACAATCATGGGGTTGTCCACTGAAAGTTGACTAGCAACAACAACTGGGACCCAAGACACCCACCACGAGCGCCCACTAAATTTGCCCAAGAAGAGGCAAACAAGATAAAAACCCACATCAAACTTAGACACAACAACTTAAAGGTGTTAACCCTCCACACCTCTCAAGACAACTGGAACACTGGGCCAGCCAAATTCTTTCTGACTAACGAGATGACAAGCCAGCACAGGTGTAAAACATACTGCCTAGCGAGGTGACACCAATTGGTGCGCCCAACATGCAACCTCAAAATATAAATGGAAAAACCAAAGCCTGTAACAAATCACAATATTATTTTTGGACAATAGAGGGAAAAAAATAATGTAGTATGAATTAAACTGAAAGAGTGGCTTAACCCTCCTGCTGGGTTCCGGTGAAATTGGACCCATTTACAAGTTCTCTCTGAAAGTTAATTTAATCTGATTGTCATAAGGTTCCATGACTGTCCACACAAAATACATTTAGATCATTTTCATAACATTTTGGGTGTTTTTATTTAACTTCTGTACACCTGTTGTGTTCCCGGTCAAAATGACCAGTCATTAGAAATTAATGGGTTAGACTACAATTAGTGTATAAAATTGAGTTCAGGCACATGCCCATTCATCAGATGGAAACACTTCCTCTCCCAGATCCCACATGCATGTGTGTTTGAGCGCACACACACCTCACTGCCCTTCTTGGCTTCCATGGCAACCCCCACGGGAACCTTTCCCCAATAGAATCTTTCCCCCACGGGAACCACACCTGTTGGCATTCTCACAAACAAACAATCGCAACATTGTTTCAATAATATATATAACTTTTCTAACAGCTCTGGTATATAAAGCTTTTTTGAGGCCTTGCTCACAATTCATTCTGTGACAGCACAATGACCAAACGATATACTGTATGTGAGGCTCTTGATCATATCTTTGATCATGACATTGGAGATGAGGAGAGAGGCCAGGAAACTGACAGTGAAGATGCATTAGAGGAGGAAGTGTCAGAAGTTGAAGACAACACAGAATATGATCCAGACCAAGAGACAACCGATGTGGAACAATCCTGGAATGACGAAGAAGGCCCTGCTGAGGTTGTTACATTCTGGTCAAAGAATGGGAATTTGTCCTGGTCGTCATCCCCACCTGAGAGGAGAGGTCGGCTGAAAATGTTATCAGGATGATCCCAGGGCCAACGAGATACTCCATATCCCGGGTTGAATACATAAAATCCTGCCACTATTTAAAAAGGTGAAAGGGTTTCAAAACAAATGTCCTTGTTAAACTTTGACACAAAGTAGTCTGTGATAAATAGCACAATATGTTTAATTTGAGTATTTATTATAGTCAACATAATCCATACGTTTTTTTTTTACTCAAAAACGAGTTGTATGAGCTCAGGTCAATTTTTTTTTTATTTCACACTTATTTAACCAGGTAGGCCAGTTGAGAACAAGTTCTAATTTACAACCGCGACCTGCCCAAGATAAAGCAAAGCAGTGCGACACAAACACAGAGTTACACATGGAATAAACAAACGTACAGTCAATAACACAATAGAAAGGTACAGTGTGTGCAAATAAGGTAGGATAAGGGAGGTAAGGCAATAAATAGGACGTAGTGGCAAAATAATTACAACTTAGCCATTAAACACTGGAGTGATAGATGTGCAGAAGATGAATGTGCCAGTAGAGATACTGGGGTGCAAAGGAGCAAATAATAATAATAATAATAATAATAATAATAATAATATGGGATGAGGTAGTTGGATGGGCTATTTACAGATGTGCTATGTATAGGTGCAATGATCTGTAAGCTGCTCTGATAGCTAATGCTTAAAGGTAGCGAGGGAGATATGAGTCTCCAACTTCAGTGAGTTTTTGCAATTCGTTCCAGTCATTGGCAGCAGAGAACTGGAAGGAAAGGCGGCCAAAGTAGGAATTGGCTTTGGGGGTGACCAGTGAAATATACCTGCTGGAGTGCGTGCTACAGGTGGGTGCTGCTGTTGTGACCAGTGAGCTGAGAGAAGGTGGGGCTTAAAACTAGCAAAGACTTATAGATGACCTGGAGCCAGTGGGTTTGGCAACGAATATAAAGCGAGGGCCAGCCAACGAGAGCATACAGATCGCAGTGGTGGGTAGTATATTGGGCTTTGCTGGCAAAACAGATAGACTGCATCCAATTTACTGAGTAGAGTGTTGGAGGCTATTTTGTAAATGACATCGCCGAAGTCAAGGATCGGTAGCATAGTCAGATTTACGAGGGTACGTTGGGCAGCATGAGTGAAGGATGCTTTGTTGGGAAAATAGGAAGCCGATTCTAGATTTAATATTGGATTGGAGATGCTTAATATGAGTCTGGAAGGAGAGTTTACAGTCTAACCAGACACCTAGGCATTTGTAGTTGTCCACATATTCTAAGTCAGAACCTTTCAGAGTAGTGACGCTAGTCGGGCGGGCAGGTGTGGGCAGTGATCGGTTGAAGAGCATCCATTTAGTTTTACTTGTATTTAAGAGCAGTTGGAGGCCACGGAAGGGTGGATCAGAGAATCACCAGCAGCAAGAGCGACAATATTGATGTATACAGAGAAAAGAGTCGGCCCGAGAATTTAACCCTGTGGCATCCCCATAGAGACTGCCAGAGGTCCGGACAACAGGCCCTCCAATTTGACACACTGAACTCTTACCTGAGAAGTAGTTGGTGAACCAGGCGAGGCAGTCATTTGAGAAACCAAGGCTGTTGAGTCTGCCGATAAGAATGCGTTGATTGACAGAGTCGAAAGCCTTGGCCAGGTCGATGAATACGGCTGCACAGTATTGTCAATGAGGCCTAAAGGCCATGATTAGCAAATAGAAGTTTAAAACTTGTAATGTTCACAAGAACTTAAGTTGATAAAATATCTAACACAGCATTAGGTGATAATATATGTATTATTATGGATATATAACCAGCTATAAATGGGGTGGTCATTTTGGACCGGGAACACAGAATGAATTAACAGGAAACGAACACAACAGGAGGGTTAATAAGCCAAGTCATATCAAATGGAGACAATAGAACATTTGGGCTTCTATAACAATAAGACACCAGAGTGTCCTCTATAGACTTCAGCTATTGGCCCAGATCATCCACATTTTTTAAATGTTATTCTGACCGGACATTTTGCGCTGCTTTGGTGAGACTCTTAAGTATGTCTACATTGTTCTCTTGCTTTGTGCAAATAACATTTATTGAAATGAGCAAAAGCAAATAGGAATTAGTCAGAATGTCAACCACACACTGCCCTGCGTTGAATGAGCAAATTCTGATTGGAGTAATTGTTTGATAGTGATTTTTATCTTATCCTATTCAGACAATTAATCTATATTCTGGTTGTCTGCCTTTTTATTTTTTACTTGCCCTGGACAAGCATTAATGTCAAAGCCTGATGGTGTGGTGTGTGCAGCAGGCGTTTGGGGTCTCTGCTCTACTGTGGCATTTGGTCTCGTCAGGAGTTCAATTTTACACCGAAGCCCAACATGTCCTGGTCAACAGGGGCTACTGCTAAATCGCACTGACACCTGTTACAGACATCCACAATCGCTTACGGACGCTGCACGGGATTCTGAGAAGTAAGCCGGCTTGTTGTAAACATAACACGCAGCATGGGAACGTGGAAGAAATCTGGTAACGCATGCTTCACACCCACTGCAGAGAAACACACACCTGTGTGTGTTCAGAGGATACTAGGAGAGCTTGTCAATGTAGGTCACTCAAGTTGAGTGTATTCGGAAAGTATTCAGACCCCTAAACTTTGTCCACATTTTGTTACGTTACGGCCTTATTCTAAATTGGATTAAATAGTTATTTTTCCTCAATCTACATACAATACCCCATTATGACAAATCAAAAACAGGTTGACATTTTTGCACATTTATTCAATTAAAAAAAAAATGATATTACATTTACTTAAGTATTCAGACATTTTGCTCAGTATTTTGTTGAAACACCTTTGACAGCAATTACAGCCTTGAGTCTTCTTGGGTATGACACTACAAGCTTGGCACACCTGTATTTGGGGAGTTACTCCCATTCTCTGCAGATCCTCTCAAGCTCGGTCAGGTCTCTCCAAAGATGTTCGATTAGGTTCAAGTCCGAGCTCTGGCTGGGTCACTCAAGGACATTCAGAGACTTCTCCTGAAGCCACTCCTGCATTGTCTTGGCTATGTGCTTCGGGTTGTTGTCCAGTTGGAAGGTGAAACTTTCCCCCAGTCTGATGTCCTGAGCAGGTTTTCATCAAGGATCTCTCTGTACTTTGCTACGTTCATCTTTCCCTTGATCCTGACTAATCTCCCAGTCCCTGCTGCTGAAAATCATCCCTGCAGCATGATACTGCCACCATCATGTTTCACCGTAGGAATGGTGCCAGGTTTCTTCCAGACTGACGCCTGGCATTCAGGCCAATCTTGTTTCTCATGGTCAGAGTCCTTTAGATGCCCTTTGGCAAACTGGCAGGCTGTCATGTGCATTTTACTGAGGAGTGGCTTTCATCTCGCCACTCTACCATAAAGGCCTGATTGATGTTGTGCTGCAGAGATGGTTGTCCTTCTGGAAGGTTCTACCATCTCCACAGAGGAACTCTGTCAGAGTGACCATGGGGTTCTGGGTCACCTCCCTGACCAAGGCCCTTCTCCCCCGATTGCTCAATTTGGCCAGGCAGCCAGCTCTAAGTAGAGTCTTAGTTGTTCCAAACTTCTTCCATTTAAGAATGATGGAGGCCACAGTGTTCTTAGAGACCTTCAATGCTGCAGAAATGTTTGTACCGTTTTTGCTCTGACATGCACTGTAAACTGTGGGACCTTCTATTGACAGGTGTGTGCCTTTCCAAATCATGTCCAATCAATTGAATTTACCGCAGGTGAACTCCAATCAAGTTGTAGAAACATCTCAATGGAAACAGGATGCACCTGAGCTCAATTTCGAGTCTCATAGCAAAGGGTTTGAATACGTATGTAAATATGGTATTTCTTATTGATTTTTGTACTTGTACTAAAATGTAGAAAGGGAAGGGGTCTGAATACTTTCCAACTGCACTGTATGTGCTCGGTGTATAATATAGCTGGTGTCTCACTCCAGGAAATAGTATTGTGAGATTTGATCCTGTGAACCTCCTGTCACTACTCCCATTTCTTTACAGCTAGGCTTAAATAGTTCAATACAGTGACCATAGTCTTTATACCCACACACTAATTCACTAAGAAGAAGGCTTACCTGTGTGCCACACGTACTGCACCCACACATAGGTACTGGCAGCGAAGAACAGCCATTGTACTGGGATGAAGAGCAGGCATATGGTGTCAGAGGTAAACGCCACACACACAAAGAACACTGAGAATGCCTAGAAGAGAGGAGATGTGAGGGGGGTAAGTAGGGGGGGTAAGTAGGAGATCTGCCAAAAAGCAGAAAAACACATTGCTACCAACAATGAGAGATGTGGGTCACATATTATCCACATCAACATGTATTGCTTGATGATTAAATCACAAGTTAAATACAACAAATCTGACATCAATGCCTCCACTTGAATTGACTACGCTACTTTAAAAAAATAAAATGTACAAAAAAAGTCAGCCGAGCCCTCCCGCTAGAATGTACAACATGCATCTTCAAGTGATCTATTGACAGGACAGGCACCTGTCAGTCAAAGTGAGCGATGACAGGGAAACATTGCTGGTTTGACAGTCTGCTGTCTCTCTCGCCTCCCGGTACCTGGGTGTTTTGTGTTGTGCACTCTGTGGTTGCAGTCAAATTTCTTTACACAGAGGGAGAGAGAATGACACTCCATCGTCTATGTGAGTCAATTTGCACGTCCCATATAAAATGTGGTAATGATGAGTGAAATCCCCTTAGACTATTGTTTTCTGGCACATTCATTAATTTTCTTTCACTTGTTTCATATGTGGCCACAAAGTTCTGGCGTATAGGCTTACTGTGATTTGATTGACAAACAGCAAGCTTTTTCTACTTTGCTAGCTACTCCATGTGCTTGTGGAAAACACTGGTTGGGGTAGCAGGGGGTGGAAAAACAAGGCAGAGCTAGAGAAGAGAAGGCTAGATGGAGCTTCTGGAGAACAACATAGGCCTGCTCTTTAAACCACACATCTAGTTAAATAAAAGGTTAACTAAATAAAACAAATAAAGATCAGTCAGGCCCACCCAGGAGACAGCCAGACACTCACCAGCCCCTGGTATCTGAAGGAGTCGTACACACTTCTGATGAAGAGCCAGAAAGGCCACAGGTACTCAAATCTGAACTCGAGCACAAAGTCTGCCAACAGCACCAGAGCCCACACCACAAGGAACTTCAGGTACAGGAAGGTACTGGATATATATATATATATATATATATATATGAGAGAGAGAGAGAGAGAGAGACATTTATGAGTTTGTGTGTCCAACACCACAACCATTTTTCAATAAGATTGGATTGTGTCAAGGTGTGGGCTTTAAAAAGCACCTGATCAAAAACTCAAGGATTAGCTACTCCACCTCTAACCTATTCCCAGATGTCAACTACCTTAAGCGCCTACTGACGATAGTATTTTCTGGCTGGGGGAGTTTTGCTAAGAGCCCCGACACACATTCTGAACATTAAGATGCAGTGCTTGTGGTATGGTTTCAAAAAAATTATGAACATATCTTTCATATCAGCAATTACTACACACCTTTTAATGCAGTTAGTATTCAAGGCTTGACATTCAGGTAAATTTGCCAGTGGCACACCAGCCCAATACAAAGAGAAAACTACTGGTCAAAATGAGAAAATTACTGGTCAGGGCCAAGATCACAGGAAAGCAAGTCATGCACGCAGAATTTCAATCATGGGTGACTTCATGTTTCATTTGCAGTCTGGGAAAGTATCAATAGCCAACCATACAATCTGATATTTAAACTGATTTTGGTTTTATAAAATGTTTCTAAACAATCTCAATGATGACAATAGCCTTAACATATGAAATGGTTTCAAATGTAATATTCCCCTCCAGAAATGAGCCCAATAACATTCATGAAAAGTAAAATGTTTAGGTAGTGTACATGCTTCATATTGTAAGCCTGTGTGCTATTTTAGCATTAAGCATCATCAACTGTATCCTGATGCAGCATCGTGGCTAGACTGGCTACATGGCTGAAGCATGGGGTTGCTCATCTGCATTGTTTACCCAATGGTTGAATCATTATCTAGAGCAGACTAAATATTATCTTGTTGCTTGTTTAATCTCCTAAATAAAAACTCCCACTAGCCTAATAAAAATGTTAGATTTTTTGACCGTTTATAAATAACGTAATTGTGTGAATATAGGCCTACCATTTATACACTCCAATGGCCATGAGGTGCTTCAGCTGTAACGTTTTTTGTCATGCCAGACACTCATTATAAAACGCCACCAATTTACCAAAACATGTATGTTGAGAAAAAAAATCTAACAGCACCGGAATGCTGGGATCTCGCTCTTTTCAATAATTGCCATCAAAATGGTTGCCTTTTCTCCAAGATTGCATTTATTAATGTTGTGAAGTGACTGGGTTTATTAGAACACATTTATTTCCACGGAGAGCAGGAGTTGCACAGTCTTGCCAGCTGACAGTTCATATTCCGCTGATAAATAACAAATTTGGGAATTAATGTGTTTTTTTAAACAATTATAGACTTCAGAATAGCATTATTACAATGACAAATGAAGTGTAAATAATTGTCATGTCTTGACAAGCAAGCAGCTACACTGAACAAAAAAAAATAAACACAACTTGTAAAGTATTGGTCCCATGTTTCATGAGCTGATATAAAAGATCCCAGAAATGTTCCATATGCACAGTGTATTTCTTAGATTTTGAGCACAAATTTGTTTACATCCTTGTTAGTGAGCATTTCTGCTTTGTCAAGATGATCCATCCACCTGACATGGGTGGCATATCAAGAAGCTGATTAAACAGAAATATTGTTACAATAGTGTACCTTGTGCTGGGGACAATAAAAGGCCACTAAAATGTGCAGTTCTCTCGCACAACGCCACAGATGTCTCAAGTTGAAGGCGCATGCAATTGGCATACTGACTGCAGGAATGTCCATCAGAGCTGTTGTCAGAGAATAGAATGTTCAACGTAATTTTAGAGAATTATGCAGTTCACAGCATCCAACCGTGGGCGAAACTAACTGCTGACTACCCTATGGAGAAGGGTTTGAGAGCTATTCCACCTCAACAGATTACTAGCTGCAGGTGTCACATGGAGAGGTGCTTGCTGTTGTAACAGTATAATTTTAGACCGTCCCCTCGCCCATACTCGGGCGCGAACCAGGGACCTTCTGCACACATCAACAGTCACCCTCGAAGCATCGTTGCCGTTTCACATCCGTTACACTCACCCCCCTTTTGACCTTCCTCCTTTTTCCGCAGCAACCAGTAATCCGGGTCAACAGCATCAATGTAACAGTAGAAGTTTAAACCGTCCCCTCGCCCATACCTGGGCGCGAACCAGCGAACCAGGGACCTTCTGCACACATCAACAGTCACCCTCGAAGCATCGTTACCCATCGCGCCACAAAAGCCGCGGCCCTTGCAGAGCAAGGGGAACTACTACTTCAAGGTCTCAGAGCAAGTGACGTCACTGATTGAAACGCTATTTAGCGCCCACGCTAACTAAGCTAGCCGTTTCACATCCGTTACACTGTCACAGGTAGAAACAGGGCAGATGCATGCAGACTAAGCTTTTTTATGTAACTAGTGTAGGCCTAAATTATAATTTGTAGCCTACAATTTAAGACACGGGAATTGAACGTAAGAAGCTTTTAAATTAGGTAGTCTTATTTAGATGCACGTTGACATTTCTGCTGGCTGAATTACAGTGTGTTCAATTCTGAATGATAGGGTGCAATAAAGACAAAGTTCTTTTGACCAACTAAGTTTGCAAATAAGCTGGAAGAGGGGTGGTTTACTGCTACAAACATCCTTTTCATATGCAGACCCAAACCACTAACTTAGTTTGTTTTTTTATACCTGCTTTTTGTATATTTGAAAGGAGTACGGGGTAGAACATGGAAAAATAAGCCACCTAAAGTCTTTGTCATGATTCCAGCATTTTCACAGACCCTGTAACCAAAATACAGGTATCGGGTTGGCGTGATTGGTTCTCTTTTTTTGCAGGTAAATTCATTAACACAGGGGTGTCAAATTTATTCCACGGAGGGCGGAGTGTCAACTGATTTGTTTTTTCCCTTTCAATTAAGACCTAGACAACCAGGTGAGGGGTGTTCCTTACTAATTATTGACCTTAATTCATCAATCAAGTACAAGGGTGGAGTGAAAACCCAGACACCTCCCTAATTTGAATTGCAAACAACCCCCTAGCGAACTAAACTCCACGGTGAAGGAAGTTTCTGATGGACTTCAACTAAATGGAGCAGAGACCAGACTTTGTGGAATCTAGCTCCGATTACATTGATTCGCCCAAGGTCAATATTTCAAGAAATGTAAATCATGAAAACTCCTACCTTGTACCTATGTTTGTCCTCTGTTGTGTACCTTTTTTTCTCTCCTATAAACGTTCAAATACAACTACCGAAATGAATTTGACTCGTGACAAAATTAAGGAAATTAGGTGGGAGTATTTGGCAAGGCCATTTTCTTGCCTGCCGAAATCCCCCCCGCCCCTTCTAATTTCCTTAATTTTGTCACGAGTCAAATTATTTCGGTAGTTGTATTTGATTAACATTTGTAATCAAATAACGGGGGGATTATGGCAGGCAAGAAAATGGCTGGCCGAAATACTCTCCCCTTCTAATTTCCTTAATTTTGTGAGTCAAATACTTTGTGGCACACAGGCCTGCCTAGCTCACAAACTAGCATCAGGGCGCCCACTCCGACAAGGTTAATTGTCCCACTGATATCATTGACGTGACGTGCAAATGAGCGATAGAAAACCGGTCGCGCAAATGTCATCATTCCGAATTATGAAAAAATTTAAATTGTGCGGGCGCCCCGTGCCTTTACCTAAATCCGCCGTTGGTTGTATTTGATTAACGTCTATAGAAAACGTTTGGATTTCAACAAACAAAGGCACGCAACAAGACGACAAACATAGGTGGGCGTTTCATTATATATATATATTTAAGTATTTATCCAATCAGAGAACTCGATTCCAAAGCCTGGCCTCTGATCCACTCAGTTGGTGAAGTTCATCAAACTTCCTTCACCATAGAGTTTAGTTCGCTAACACCCCCCACCCTTCCCAATTTGCCAGTTTCCCACTTACGTATAAAAGGGTTATACCTGCAAATAAGGAGCTGTTTGAAAAGGGTAATCAACATTTTTATAGGTAACATAACAGCTCCTGTCTGAAATGGGTATAACTGTTCCATACCCCAGCTAGGGGGCTGTCTTAGTAGGGTGAATTTAGCTAGTTACTGCAGACAATATGGGAATACATAGTTAATTGAAGTAGGGGTGTTTAAGACAGCCCCAGGCTATGACTTGGGGCCTATCAATTGGTAGTAGCCTAACGTTACTCCAAATATAATTTACACCTCTCCATTTAGCTATGCTAATCTGCCCCCAAATATACTAGTTACCTACTTGATATCTAGCCAATTTCACTTGACTGCGAGTGTCAGTGACATTTTACATTTAGGAGAGACACAGTAGCTAGCTAACTAGATACTCGCACACAACCCAGCCAAGCAATGAAGGAGTCTTACAAACCCCCTTACGGACGTGAGAACCCATCGCTTGGCTTCATATACCTGCCGTATATGCCCTCGGTGATTCGGTTCCGTTTTAACGGCCGTCGGAGTTTGCTGCAGTCCGCATTGCGCCGCTTCATCCTCCTCTCCTTCGCTTTAGTTTTTGATTTCCTACTGTAATCTTATCCAGTTTTCTTGCATGAGAAGACAAATACAATAAATTAGGTCCCTGTGAAATATCGCTGTAATTATTTTTCATAAACATAAATAAAACTCTCTTTAAGAACCTCCTCTTTTCTCCCAGCGCAAGTTTGCGCTATAATTTACGTCTGTCAGGTTATGAGACAGACGATTTATCAAATCACTTTATTTGCCAACGCCTCTTATTTTGATTGAGGCAAAGATGAGACATTTATATTGCTTGTGCCTACCAAAGACGAGCGAACAAGGAGGGGTCGTGTTCGATGAGGATTAAAACTGTAATGTATCAAGGGTAAATTGTGACTGACTGACTGACTGATCAACAAATAATGAGTAGTTATTTATAATAAAATGTTTCTTGTAGATCAGTCAGTCGGCCGTCGTCTGTATTGTCGGCTGCAACGTCGAACAAGCCCAGGGTGTTCTATTAACCTGAGCAGCTGTACATGTGTGTTGTGAACAACATTTAGCGTGAGCAACAATAGTGGAAATGGCATGAAAACATGCCACAATTGTACTAGGTAATGCTAAACCAGGTTGGGAATGTTGTTATATAAATTCAACAAAGATCATTAGGCCTATCAGTTGAAATCGCATTGTGGATGTATTTCAATTCAGAATTGCATTGGGGGCATGCGTACAGCCTGACCTATGGATGGGGTATCGGTCTACTCAGTGACACCCACAGAACACAATTCTAAGGACTTTACACACATATTAGCACTATAGTTCTTATTGCAGGATTTTGACTCTGGGAAATCACCATCCCAGTCTATTGTGTGTATTAGACATTCAAAGTGCACTGTACAGCCTAACCAATTTATTGTGCACCAGTGGCGGTCGGAGACGCTTATTACAGCATATTGGATGACTGTCATTCATATTCCCTTCATCCAGTTTGGTATAACAGCGATAGGTTTAGGCTACTACGTGATACTCAAATTTTCACTATACCCATCATGAAGTTGCTACAACCTAGCCTACAACGTGGGTGCACACAGGTCGAAATAACATTTTGAGGTGACAGACTGACACATGGACAGACAGTGGCACATTACATTTCACCTTGAAACCATTTGCTTCTATTTAAGAAATGTTTTTAAACAGAATCAATGGATGGTGTAACAATACATCCAGTCACTACAAAGATACAGGCGTCTTCCTAACTCAGTTGCCGGAGAGTAAGGAAACGGGGAGTTCACCATGAGGCCAATGGTGATTTGAAACAGTTACAAAGTTTTATGGCTGTGATAGGATAAAACTGAGGATGGTACCACTCTCCATATTTTCAAGCATAGTGGTGGCTGCATCATGTTATGGGTATGCTTGTAATCGTTAAGGACGGGGGAGTTCTTCAGGATAAAAAATAAACAGAATGGAGCTAAGCATAGGCAAAATCCTAGAGGAAAACCTGGTTCAGTCTGCTTTCCGACAGAAACTGGTAGATGAATTCCCCTTTCAGCAGGACAGTAACCTAAAAAGCAAGGACAAATCTACACTAGTTTCTTACCAAGAAGACAGTGAATATTTCTGATTGGCCGAGTTACAGGTTTAACTTAAATCTACTTGAAAATCTATGGCAAGAGTTGAAAACGGCTGTCTAGCAATGATCAACAACCAATTTGACAGAGCTTGAATAATTTTGAAAAGAATAATGGGCAAATATTGTACAAACAAGGTGTGCAAAGCTCTTAGAGACTTACCCAGAAAGACTCACAGCTGTAATCGTTGCCAAATGTTATTCTAACATGTATTGACTCAGGGGTGTGAATAGTTATGTAAATTAGATATTTATGTATTTCATTTTAAATGCATTTGCAAACATTTCTAAGAACATGTTTTCATTTTGTCATTATGGGGTATTGTGTGTAGCTGGGTGAGAAATAAAATCTGTTTAATCCATTTCGAATTCAGGCTGTAACACAACAGAATGTGGAATAAGTCTAGGGGTATGACTACTTTCTGAAGGCACTGTATGTATAAAGTGACTGATAGTAAACAGTAGCAGCAGCGTATATGAGTAGTCAAAAAAGGGTCTATACAGATAGTTAAATAGTTAACCAAATATCTATCTGGACTAACTAATTATCAGTCTTATGTTTTGGGGGTAGAGGCTATTTAGGGTGCTGTTTGTTCCAGACTTCCAGACGTTCCAGCATTATTACCGCTTGCCATGCGGTAGCAGAGAGAACAGTCCATGACTTGGGTGTCTGGAGGTCCTGGATGGCAGAGAGCTTGGCCCCAGTGATGTACTGGGCCATACTTATTACCCTCTGTAGTGCCAAGCAACTGCCATACCAAGCGGTAATGCAACCAGTCAAGATGCTCTCAATGGTGCAGCTGTAGAAGATTGATCTTTTACCAAATCTTCTGTATACCACCGCTACCTTGTCACAACAAAATGGATTGTCTCAAATGCATTAAGAAGATAATAAATTCCACAAATTAACTTTTAATAAGGCACACCTGTTAATTGAAATGCATTCCAGGTGAGTACCTTATGATGCTGGTTGAGAGAATGCCAAGAGTGTGGAAAGCTGTCATCAAGGCAAAGGGTGGCTACTTTGAAGATTCTAAAATACAAAATATATTTTGATTTGTTTAACACTTTTTTTGGTTACTACATGATTCCAATTGTGTTATTTCGTAGTTTTGATGTCTTCATTATTATTGTACAATGTATAAAATAGTAAAACTAAAGAAAAACCCTGGAATGAGTAGGTGTGTTCAAACTTTTGACTGGCACTGTATGTAAATGTTATATTTCATTTTTTTGTATTTTTAATACATTTGCAGAAATGTCTAAAAACGTATTTTATCTTTGTCATTATGGGGTATTGTGTGTAGATTGATGAGGGGAAAAAATAATTTAATCTATTTTAGAATAAGGCTGTAGCATAACAAAATGTGGAGAAAGTCAATGGGTCTGATTACTTTCCGAATGCACTGTACATTGTTCGAGTTGACAGAAAACAATCTCTCATTCCTTTGTCACAAAATGTATTAATGCTTTGCCCTGAAATGACTGGTTTGGAAAACAAACATACATACACTGAAGAAAAATATAAACACAATGTTTCATGAGCTGAAATTAAAGATCCCAGAAATATTCCATATTCCAAAAAGCTTATTTCTCTCAAATTTTGTGCACAAATTTGTTACATCCCTGTTAGTGAGCATTTCTCCTTTGCCAAGATAATCCATCCATCTGACAGTTGTGACATATCAAGAAGTGGATTAAACAGCATTATCATTACAAAGGTACACCTTGTGCTGGGTACAATAAAAGGCCACTGTAAAATCTGCAATTTTGTCACACAACACAATGCCACAGATGTCTCAAGTTTTGAGGGAGTGTGCAATTGGCATGTTGCCAGATAATTGATTGTTCAGTTCTCTACCATAAGCCGCCTCGCAACAGGAGACCACATATATGTCATTGTGTGGGGAACGATTTTCTGATGTCAACATTGTGATCAGAGTGCCCCATTGTGGCGATGGGGTAATGGTATGGGCAGGCATAAGCTACAGACAATGAACACACAATTACATTTTATCGATGACAATTTGGGTGCACAGAGATACTGTGATGAGATCCTGAGGCCCATTGTCGTGCCATTCATCCGCCACCATAACCTCATGTTTCAGAATGATAATGCACAGCCCCATGTCACATAGTCACAGACTGTTCTCTCTGCTACCGCATGGCAAGCGGTACCGGAGCGCCAAGTCTAGGTCCAAGAGGCTTCTAAACAGCGTCTAACCCCAAGCCATAAGACTCCTGAACATCTAGTCAAATGGCTACCCACGCTCTGCACATTGACTCTGTACCGGCACCCCCCTGTATATATTGTCTTTTTTTTTTTTTACTGCTGCTCTTTAATTACTTGTTGCTTTTATCTCTTATTCTTATCTGTATTTGTATGTATTTTTTTAAACTGCAATGTTGGTTAGGGGCTCATAAGTAAGCATTTCACCTGTTGTATTCGGCACGTGACTAATAAAATTTGATTTGATCTGTATGTTTGGGAAGCTCTGGATCGATGTGTTTCATAGCATGTTCCATTTCCCGCCAATATCCAGCAACTTCACACAGCCATTGAAGAGGTTAGTGGGACAACATTCCACCGGCTACAATCAACAGCTTGATAAACACGATGCGAAGGAGATGTGTCAAACTGCATGAGGCAAATGTTGGTCACACTAGGAACTGACTGGTTTTCTGATCCACACGCCTACCTTTTTTTTAAGGTATCTGTGCCCAACAGATGCATATCTGTATTCCCAGTCATGTGAAATCGATAGATTAGGGTCTCATTTATTTATTTTAACCGACTGATTTCCTTATCAGAACTGTAACTCACTAAAATCTTTGAAAATTGCATGTTGCGTTTATATTTTGTTCAGTATAGACACTTCAACTGCCGCCATCTGACTGTTTTAAAATTTTTTATTTAGGGCATCGATGCCAGAATTCATAATCAAGGACAATATCCATAACAACTTTATTGAATGCCTAGTATTACACAGCAAGGTATTTTTGCAACCTGTACATAGTACCCTTGATTTCCATTTTGTATTGCTGTAAAAGGAGTCCATTATTCCACAAGGTAATGTTTTTACTCACTCTCTGCTCCATGTAAATTGCTATGGCTACCCAATGTGATGACCTGACATTATTACTACGCCTAACTCAGAATGCCACCAACTGAACTTTGCTATGTGTTGAACTCTTGAGAATTGTGTTCTGTGGGTGTCACTGAGTAGGCTGATACCCCATTTCATGGGTGCACAATCCATAGGTTTGGCTGTACACTGCATATAAGTATGCCCCCAATGCAATTCTGAAGATACATCCAGTGTGATTTCAAAAGATTTGTACGTTTTCTGATAAATTAACTAATAATTGTCTTTTGTTGAATTTATATAACAACATTCCACCCTTGTTTAGCATGATCTAGTCCAATTGTGGAATGTTTCCACTAATTGTATCGGTTTTCTTTTTTTTGAAGCGAACTGGCAATTCCACTATTGTTGCTTACTCTGTTGTTCACAAAACACTGGTAGCTGCGGTGCACACCGTTCTATGGCCCGTGGCCCATTACGTGAACTGGCAAAAGCAGGGAGGAGAGCCCTTCTCAAATGAACAGCAGTAGGCTACTGTTTCTTTCAAGATGACTGGTGCCGCATATAAAACATCTGGGAACAGTGATCTCAGACTGAAATCTTCAGTGCGTTCAAGACAACTGGGAGACAAGATGGCGCCGATAGACATGGCCGCTATGTTTCTGGCTCCTAAGCAACTTTGCAGTATTTTCTTTTTTTTGTGTGTTATTTCTTACATTATTAGCTCAGAACGTTTTTTTTGCATTAGTACATACAGCATAACTTTTTGATTTTGACCCCAAAAATCTGGGAACTGATTAAACAGCATTATAATTACAAAGGTACACCTTGTGCTGGGGACAATAAAAGGCCACTCTAAAATGTGCAGTTTTGTCACACAACACAGTGCCACAGATGTCTCAAGTTTTGAGGGAGCATGCAATTGCCATGCTGACTGAAGGAATGTCCACCAGAGCTGTTCCCAGATAATGTAATGTTCATTTCTCTACCATAAGCCGCGCTTGTCATTTTAGATAATTTGGCAGTATGTCCAGCCCGCCTCTTAACCGCAGACCTCGTGTAACCAAGCCAGCCCAGGACCTACACATCCGGCTTCTTCACCTGCGGGATCGCCTGAAACCAGCCACCTGGACAGCTGATGAAACTGAGGACTATTTATATCTGTAATAAACCCTCTTTGTGGGGAAAAACGAATTCCCATGGCTGTGCCCCTGCACAATTTTATTTATTTAAATTGACTGATTTCATTATAGGAATTGTAGCTCTGTAAAATCATTGAAATTGTTGCATGTTGCACTTATATTTTTGTTCAGTATAATAAAAACTCAATTTACATGTTGCTTATGAGTGTATTTCACACTACTTTTGGATTAGAATTGGATTTTAAGGCTTGTTTGAATGCCCTGCTTCATTTAATGTTTGTGTCATCATAGCAAATCAACTGCATTATACTAAAACACTTCAACTTCAACCAGTAAAATGTCTCTTTGGCTAGCTTTGCAGTGGTGTAAAAAGTACCCAATTGTCACACTTGAGTAAAAGTAAAGATACCTTAATAGAAAATGACTCAAGTAAAAGTGAAAGTCATCAAGTAAAATACAAATGTCAAATTCCTTATATTAAGCAAACCAGATAATACAATTTTCAGACATAATTTACAAACAATGCATTTGTATTTAGTGAGTCCCCCGGATAAGAGGCAATAGAGTAGAATGACTAGGGATGTTCTCTTGATAAGTGTGTGAATTGGACCATTTTCCTGTCCTGCTAAGCATTCAAAATGTAACGAGTACTTTTGGGTGTCAGGGACAATGTATGGCTTAAAAAGTACATTATTTTCTTTAGGAATGTAGTTAAGTCAAAAAAAAAGTCAAAAATATAAATAGTAAAGTAAAGATACCCCAAAAAAAACTACTCTAGTACTTCAAAGTATTTTTACTAAAGTACTTTACACCACTGAGCTTCTGCTACAGCCTATGTCAATGAGCATTAGCATTCTAGCTAACAACTGCTGCATCCAAAATAGTTATTTTGCAAAGATCACAGCCAAATATAATCTTAGCGACTGTTCAAGCAAGAATCAAAACATCATTGTAAGCGTATGAGTACCTAAAAAAGTTTTTTTTTTTAAAGTAATATTGTAATAATGTTGAATGTGTGCAGATGGTGATGGCTTTCTTATTGCGAGAGTCGCGCCATCTGTGCATGACGTTTGTGTGTCGTGTACTGGAAAGCGGTCTATACTTCTAGATTTGTGGGGAGTAGTAAACAAGTGCACACTTTAGGATAAATTATATATTATTCAGACGCAACCACTCACCCTGGAGCAATTTGCACAACCTGGGCACGGGTTTTCAAAACATTTAATAATCCAGATCAAAATTGTTGTGTTAATATCTGAGTCAAAGGCCAATACACATGCTATGGGTGCTAAATATGTTGCCTATGTTGAGTATCTAGCTCCTTAATTAGGACAAAAGCCACATTACATAGGGTTTATATATGAAACGTTTTTGATAAATGTAGGCTACAGTAGGCTCCTGCAGACGATTTTCTACCGGGATTATGCCTACTAGCATATTTTTTCACTTTCAAATGCGGTTTAAAGTAAACTGATATTATTTATCTAAAATGAAAACACCATGTCTTCAAAACCGAACCAATGTGTAACGGCATCTACTCTACGTGCACGTCGATACAAAATAGCGATTGCCCAAACACCTGCAGCAGCGTCGACATTTTGACTTGTAAACATAAACAGATAAAACAGAGGGTAAAGTAGCTGCTCTTCCTTGACCAATGGGACATTCCGGTTTCGCGTAGAAGGGGTTGCGCGCAGAAAATTCTGTTTTGGAACCATTTGGTAATTTTTGGTTAGAAGCGCCGATGGCTCCCCAATACGCACAGAGTCTCCGCTTTCGTCTGCCGCCTCTGCTCTTTTTCCTGGAGACGGGATTCATCGTAGTATTTCTTTTTTATGTTGACATTGAACAAAATGTACAAACTAAACAACATGCATTCAACAACTATTACTCAGGTGAGTTAAAATAACAATTGTAATGTGCTTTTTGGAGAGGTGGTGTACAGAGGTATACTTCAAGATAATTATTAATATTGTTATTATGAGACACAAAAAGTTTCTTACTAAAGCATGCTCTGGGAATATATTAGCTAAATGTAATCAGCATTTCAAACAACAAAGCCATCTCTCCACTACAGCTGAGTGATGAGACTGGAGAAATATAACCACTCAAATTAATAGACAAACAATGGGTACAAGGACAGCTCATCCATGAGATCAAAATTATAGTTTTCACATTGTTTTGAGGCTATAGCCTACAGTGTTTGTTTACAGACAGAGAGAGAGAGAGAACAGAAAAATGAGCAGGGGCTGCCAACACTGGTTATGAGTGATAAGTGCTTAATCTGGTGGGGCCAGCAAGAGTTGCAGCTGGACTTGTTGGGGTGGATATGGCCTCCCAAAGCTTTCCCACATAACAGCTAGCTGCATTGTGCAGTTTCAGTGATACACAATATTTGTGTGGGGCAACACAAAACAATTCAACTCTATCCTCTTACAGGTTTACACGACTAGTGATACAATGTCTTTCCCATCTGTGACGTATTAAGTGTCCCCTCTTTCCTCACAGAATTTCAGGATGTTCATGTGATGGTGATTCTGGGTTTTGGCTTTCTGGCCACATTCCTGGTGCGGTACAGCTTCAGTGGAGCAGGATTTACCCTCCTAGTGGTAGCCATGGCTGTCCAGTGGGCAGTTATCCTGAACGGTGTTGAGTCTATGTATCACAGAGGAAATATCTGTATAAATATGAGAAGGTACTGAGAAATAAGTTGAGGTGTATGGGTTAGGCATTTTCTTATTTCATTATTTTTAGATGGTGCACATCTTTCTTATTCATTCAGCATTGAGGCAAAGGGTAATTGGATCTAAACTTCAGGTTTGATGGGAGATTTGGAAACATTACAAAATGTTAGATCTCAGATTTTTTACCTGCCAATTTGATTATAGCTAATACCTGTATTTAGTTATCTGTTGGAAGCATATATCATAAATATTGAACCCCTTTTCCTGTGTTTGGACCAGCTTGGTTGTTGCAGAGATGTGCACAGCTTCCTCCCTCATTGCCATAGGTGCTGTCCTTGGGAAGACCAATCCTGTCCATCTCCTTCTTATTGCCCTGTTGGAGATATCTGGATTTGTGCTGAATGGCTGGCTACTCCAGACATTCCTAAAGGTAAGCCGATAAAGTGATGAATTCGATGACAATGTGACAATTTTAGACTGTATACTGATGATTGGGTGGTCTGTTTACACACAGGTGCAGTTTCTGAATACCATCATGCTGCTCCACATCTTTGGGGCCTTCTTTGGGCTGATGTTATCATGGGTCCTGTACAGACAGGGATCCGAGCAACAGCATGAGAAAGAGAAAATTGACCGCAAGACCGGTCTGTTCTCTGTAATGGGTACATGGAAATGCTAGTGCTCCACTAATAATGTTTGTTGTTTGACTATCCTGTGTTTGCAATAATACAAGTGTTAACTTCTGGTGGGTACGTGCATCTCTTCCTCTCCAGGGACTCTGTTCCTGTGGATGTTCTGGCCCAGTTTTAACTCTGTGCTGGTAGAGGTGGATCATCTTGACAGGGGGAGGAGCCTGAGAGCTGTCTACAGCACCTACCTGGCCCTGGCAGTCAGTGCAGTCACAGCTGCTGGTTTCTCTGTCCTCACTAGTCCCCAAGGGAAACTCAACCTGGTAATGACCTGAAAACATGTTTGAATGTCCAGGGCCACCTGTAGGTGGGAAGTTAAAGGGCAGTGGTAGCCATTAAAGTGGGATATTGATCAAGTAGAATAGAAGTACAATTTAAGAATTTCACAAATTTTGTCATGTTGAGGGATAGAGTTGCCCTATCCAATCCACTAAAAATAATTGTGTGTGGATGTTTTCTCCTCTCAGTTTCATATTCAGAGATGTACTCTTGCTGGTGGTGTTGCTATTGGGGTTGCTATGTCAGCCGTTCATTTGCCGTGGGTAGCTATGGCGATTGGATTTGCTGCTGCACTGATATCAACCTTGGGATCCCGATACATTAAGGTACGTATAAACAAATTCCTGAATTGCCCATGGGCTTTCACTATCTCATATTACTGCTTTTTTATCTTTCAGCCCCTCATGCTATTTGCATTTGAGTGTCATGACACCTGCGGAGTCCTTAGTGTCCATGGTCTGCCTGGAATCCTGGGGTGGATGGTTCAACTTCTCCTACAGATCGCTGACTCTGATCTCACAACGTACGCAGCATTAAAAAGCACCTATGTTAACAGGATATGAAGAGAATGGAAGAGCATTGGGGACATATATTTGTTTTAAATGTATCTCCGCATTTGATAAGGCATTACATTATAACAATCACTCTACTTAAATCATTTAAGGTGAATTGGTGAATACATAAGAACATGTTCAAATTTATTGGGGTTTCCTTTGAATGATGTTATACATCTTTCAGGGCCGTCCGATTTGCTGTGTTCCACATTTGCACGCTCCTCATCACCCTGAGCCTGAGCATGAGTCTGGGACTCATCACAGGTGACTTTCAACAGTACTGTACGTATGTTATTGGAGTCACTGGTGGATTGGAGTTGTAACCACAAACATGTTCCTTCCTGTTCAGGTTTTCTTCTGAAATGTAATTTCTGGAGGCCACCCCAGAACAAGAAATGCTTTGATGACCAGGCCTTCTGGGAGGTAAGTAATCAGTGATGAAAGAAAGGCTCCGTTTGTATCAAACAATTGATAGGTTAAAAAAGATATGCATGCAGTTGAAGCAACACATTTGTGCCTCTAAAGTTATGCTGTCTAACTTAAATCATTGTTTTTCAGTTTCCCCACCTAGCAGGGAAAAGGTGAGAGGTTGGAAAAGAAAAAAAGGAACAAGTGTTGAGTGTCAGGAGAGCAATGAACCAATCATTTCAACCATGCAATATTCCCATGCATCTTCAACTTATTACATTTTTCAAAATGTGTTGTATGTGAAAACTGCACTGGAATATGTGATTGTGATTATTTTGTGTTAGTCAAACTTTAAATATTAACCAAGAGAAGAGAGAAACTGGCCTGTGAGAGCTGCGAATAAAGACTTGTCATCTCGTACGTGTGTGTTGTACATTTTGTGTTTAATGCTGCCGTGGTTTTTCAGGATCAGAAAAGTGACCATGGTTAGGTTATTATACAAGTACTGTAAATGTATAAGCATTACAGTCAAATACATAGTCAAAGAATAGTGACGCATTGAAACCATGAAGAATCAAACCACAATAAAACTACAACTTGATTTAAGAACCTTCAAATGATGATGATTCAGGATAACTACTCAATTAGAGACTCCACATCTAGACAAGTTATTGTAAAACTTGTTTGCCCACATTCAAGGTTAAATTATTTTCAGTAAATGTACAGTAAGTAAGTCTACTTACAACATTAACACTCCGAGAGATATATACATTAATATGTCCTGTCTTTTCCCCCTCAGATGTTTGTACCTTAATAATGAACATTTCCTCATCAAAATGGAGCAAAATATCATTAGAGTGCACAAATGGGTATTGTAAATAATCTGTTTAAGGTTTCCATTATAAATAATGTAAGATGGTAAATTGTAACAGAATAGCTCCATACTTTGAGTGAAAAGAAAATAACAATTCATTAAGAGACGATAAATTGCAAATTGTGCTTTTTATATTGTAAAAAGTACATTTGTACAACAACCAATTTACTAATAAATTAAACACGTTAATCTAAAAGCTAAAAAAAAGGTTATCATTCAAAAATGATACTTTCTGTTTTTCAAGCGATAGAAAATAAGTGTTTTGATTGAACAAAGTGTAGACGGTCTCAGAAAAAGAGAACAGATCATTATTGCCACAAGTCTTCAGTGCGTCCAAATTTAAACACCAAGCCCCTGCAAGAAAAGACTGGGTGTCTATTTAGAGAAAATAACTAGCATAGACAATGTATTGTAACGTAGTTCTAGTTAAAAGGTATTATAGTTCATTTTAGACTATAATACATTTAAGTGATGTATTCACTACTAGGCCAGAAATACATTCCAAGGGAATATCTGAGAATACCTATAGTACATATAACTTAACAGAAAATGACATTTAATTAAGGTAAAACATGAAGAAAATTGAAGAATACTTACCCAAAGAAAATTAATGCATTTTGAAAGAAAACTGCAATACCAGGATACACAACAGGTTTCTCTGTGAACAGATTTGAAAAAAACTTTACTATCATTCTTTACAATATTTTGCACAGTGACCGCTCAATGTCCATGAGCTATTAGTTTGGGGTACATAACCATAATCACATGCTGAGTGGGAATGCTGGACTTACTAGGCACTACGAAGCCTCCGAACAGGATCCACATGGAAGCAATAAGAGATCCAAACGCCAGCATGAAGCCAATGAAGAGCCACACACGAGCTCCTGCAATCAGTAATACAATGAGGTGGAAGGGACTCATTAGGGTCCGAAGCTCCATCTTTTATTTCAAATCAAAGTTTATTTGTAACATATGCTGAATACAACAGGTGTAGACATTACAGTGAAATACTTACTTACAGGCTCTAACCAATAGTGTAGATATGGTTAAAGCCACTATGCATATATGATGAACAGAGAGTAGCAGTAGCGTAAAAGAGGGGTTGGCAGGTTGTGGGTGGGACACAATGCAGATAGCCCGGTTAGCCACTGTGCGGGAGCACTGGTTGGTCGGCCCAATTGAGGTAGTATGTACATGAATGTATAGTTAAAGTGACTATGCATATATGATAAACAGAGAGTAGCAGCAGAGTAAAAAGAGGGGTTGGGGGGGGCACACAATGCAAATATTCCGTGTAACCATTTGGTTAACTGTTCAGGAGTCTTATGGTTTGGGGGTAAAAACTGTTGAGAAGCCTTTTTGTCCTAGACTTGGCACTCCGGTACCGCTTGCCATGCGGTAGTAGAGAGAACAGTCTATGACTGGGGTGGCTGGGGTCTTTAACAATTTTTAGGGCCTTCCTCTGACACCGCCTGGTGTAGAGGTCCTGGATGGTAGGCAGCTTTACCCCAGTGAAGTGAGCATAGAAGTGATTTAGCTTGTCTGGTAGGCTCGTGTCACTGGGCAGCTCGCGGCTGTGCTTCCCTTTGTAGTCTGTAATAGTTTGCAAGCCCTGCCACATCTGACAAGCGTCGGAGCCGGTGTAATATGAATCAATCTTAGCCCTTTATTGACGCTTTGCCTGTTTGATGGTTCGTCGCGGGTTAGAGTCCCGCACCTTGAAAGCGGCAGCTCTACCCTTTAGCTCAGTGCGAATGGTGCCTGTAATCCATGGCTTCTGGTTGGGGTATGTACGTACAGTCACTGTGGGGACGACGTCCTCGATGCACTCATTGATAAAGCCAGTGACTGATGTAGTGTACTCCTCAATGCCATCGGAAGGATCCCGGAACATGTTCCAGTCTGTGATAGCAAAACAGTCCTGCAGTTTAGCATCTGCTTCATCTGACCACTTTTTTATAGACCAAGTCACTGGTGCTTCCTGCTTTAATTTTTGCTTGTAAGCAAGAATCAGGAGGATAGAGTTGTGGTCGGATTTACCAAATGGAGGGCGAGGGAGAGCTTTGTACGCGTCTCTGGGTGTGGAGTACAGGTGATCTAGAATTGTTTCCCCTCTGGTTGCACATTTAACATGTTGATGGAAAATTGGTAGAACTGATTTAAATTTCCCTGCATTAAAGTCTCCGGCCACTAGGAGCGCCACCTCTGGGTGAGTGGTTTCCTGATTGCTTATTTCCTTATACAGCTGACTGAGTGCGGTGTAGTGCCAGCATCTGTCTGTGGTAGTAAATAAAACAGCCATGAAAAGTATAGCTGAAAACTCTCTAGGCAAGTAGTGTGGCCTGCAATTTATCACAATATACACTACTTCAGGCGAGCAAAATCTAGAGACTTCCTTCGATTTTGTGCACCAGCTGTTGTTTACAAATATGCACAGACCCCCCCCCCCTCTCTTCTATCCTGCCGGTGCAGCGTATATCCCGCTAGCTGAATATCCATGTCGTCATTCAGCCACGATTCTGTGAAACAGTTTTTGATGTCCCGTTGGTAGGATATTCGTGATTGTACCTCGTCTAGTTTATTGTCCAATGATTGCACGTTGGCGAGTAGTATTGACGTAAGGGCAGCTTTCCCACTCGCCTTTTTCAGGTCCTGACCAGGCATCCGGCTCTTTGTCCTCTGTACCTGCGCCGCTTCCTCTTGCAAATAACGTGGATGTTGGCCCTGCCGGGTGTTTGGAGGATGTCTTGTGAGTCTTGTTTGTTGAAGAAAAAAATCTTTGTCTAACCCGAGGTGAGTGATCGCTGTCCTGATATATAGAAGCTCTTTTTTTGCCGTAAAATGCGGTTGCAGAAACATTATATACAAAATAAGTTATAAATAACAACAACAACAAAAAAACATAATAGCACAATTGGTTGGGTGCCCGTAAAACTGCTGCCATTTCAACTGTATGTGGGTGTGTATATATTATTTGACCTTTATTTAACTAGGCAAGTCAGTTAAGAACAAATTCTTATTTTCAATGACGGCCTAGGAACATTGGGTTAACTGTCTTGTTCAGTGGCAGAACGACAGATTTTTACCTTGTCTGCACAGGGATTCGATCTTGCAACCTTTCGGTTACAACACTCTAACCACTAGGCTACCTGCCACCCCAATCTCTCTCTGTGTAAGTGTGTGTATTGTAAGAGCAAAAAGTCACAGCTTCTGGGCCCCCAAAATCTAATTAAAGGAGAAGTTTACCCAAAATCCAGAAACTCCCAAGTGATTCCATACATTTAAACTAGTTCAGTGGAGTTTGCCTTCTCTTCCTAGTGCTGTAATGAAAAAACTGCAAAAATGGGTCATGTGACGTTGCTGGATGCAGGCCTAGCTCTGCGCCGTAGCCAGTGAATTCATGATTCAGAAATCCGCGAAGTGTGGACAATTTTTTTGTTTTATTGAAAGCGTACGGTCGAATTAGCATTTTGTCAAAAGTACTACCGGTTGTCAGGAAATGTGTACCTTTCCATCTAAAACATTTGCAAATATTTTATATTATTTTATGTAGCGGCGATGGGAAACAACTGTGCATGTGCGCTCTCTGGGAAATACCTACTACGTAGAAACTGCACGTTATGCCCTTATTCACAGATACACATTGTTACACATTAGTTATACAAAGGAATCAATAACCTACAAATATACTGTATGTCTGATGACAAAATACTCATGAGCGATGAAAACGACTGGAGGGGTGCCGATGGTGTTGTTGAACCGTATTTATTTGAGCCAGAGTATTCGGACAAAGAATTGAGGCAAATTGAGCTTCAGAGGGCTGCCACTGCTCTAGCCACCGAAGCGTAGCAGTAGCTGGACTACAGCCCCAACCCATCCCCAGGATCAACACAGACTGGTGTTGCAGTTATGGCAATTACGCTCCAATGCCACGAATGAGGACTGTTACCAGAAAATTTGACTACAATTCTTACAGAAATGGAGGCACGTAATGATCAGTTAATTTACATTAGGAATCAAATAAAATGTTATTGGTCACATACACATATTTTGCTGCCCACAAATTCTGGTGTACTGGGAAAAACATTTCCGTATTCTAAAAAAAAAAATTGGAGACGCACCTCTGTTCCAGCTTGGCCAAATGGACAGTTATCTAACGAGTTAGTAGCTACTTTACCTTATTGAATGATTGCTTTTCATAAACCTCCATGACGGAGACCGTTAGTTAGTGGGTATATGTTTTCACATGAACCCAAAACACTATATAGTCTATATTCATTTATCACAATGTTTTGGGGATATTATATTCTGCAATGCAAGGTGACATAATGTCTCTTGTCTCTCAACCCCCCCCCCTGTCAAAAATACATAGGGCACATATGCTAAAATGTGGAGAGCACATAAGCCTACACTACATGACTAAAAGTATGTGGGCGCCAGCTCGTCAAACATCTCAATCCAAAATCATGGGCATTAATATGGAGTTGGTCCCCCCTTTGCTGCTTTAACAGCCTCCACTCTTCTGGGAAGGCTTTCCACTAGATGTTGTAACATTTCTGCGGGGACTTGCTTCCAATCAGGCACAAGAGCATTAGTGAGGTCGGGCACTGATGTTGGGCGATTAGGTTGGGCTAGCAGTCGCCTTCCAATTCATCCCAAAGGTGTTCGATTGGGTTGAGGTCAGGGCTCTGTGCAGACCAATCAAGTTCTTCCACACCGATCTCAACAAACCATTTCTGTATGGACCTTGCTTTGTGCACGGGGATATTGTCATGCTGAAACTGTTGCCACAAAGTTGGAAGCACAGAATCGTCTAGAATGTCATTGTATGCTGTAGCATCAAGATTTCCCTTCTCCCTCACTGGAACTAAGGGACCTAGCCCGAATCATGAAAAACAGACCCAGACCATTATTCCTCCTACACAAAACTTTACAGTTGGCACTATGCTTTGGGGCAGGTAGCGTCCTCCTGGCATCCGCCAAATCCAGATTTGTCCATCGGACTGCCAGATGGTGAAGCGTGATTCATCACTCCAGAAAACGCGTTTCCACAGCTCCAGAGTTCAATGGCAGCGAGCTTTACGCCACTCCAGCCGTCAATTGGCATTGGTTATGGTGATCTCAGGCTTGTGTGCCGCTATTCGATCATGAAAACCTATTTTGTGAAGCTCCTGACAAACAGTTGAAGTTGCTTCTAGAGGCAGTTTGGAACTCCGTAGTGACCATTGCAACGGAGGAAAGACCATTTTTACACGCTACGCAGCCCCCGTTCTGTGAGCTTGTGTGGCCTACCACTGTTGCTGCTAGACTTTTCCACTTTCCAATAACAGCACTTAAAGTTGACCAGGCAGCTCTAGTAGGGCAGAAATTTGAAGAACTGACTTGTTGGAAAGTTGGCATCCTTCAGTACGGCCATTCTACTGCCAATGTTTCCTATGGAGATTGAATGTCTGGGTGTCCGCATACACTATATATACAAAAGTATGCCTACATGATGATGCAATGGTAATAACCCTCAAACGTCAAATCAGGCTAGGCTACATAACTCTGCACGCTTGCTTTGTCGCTTTCTCTTCTCAAACGTGCCTTTGTATTTTGCCACTGCACCAGATCCAGCCCATGGAAATACAGCCATAGCTGTATCTTTCAGTATCCTTCAGTTTATTGTCCCCATCATTTCAGATTGCATATCCCATTCATATGCATCGTCGCTGAAGTGCTTGCTACACACGCAGCGGTGCAATGTGGGCTGCAGGAGTATTTACATCTTATTTACTATTTTACATTTCTGCTAACCATCCTCTGCATCTTTTATCAGAAAACAGTGACATTTGGTACCTTCTCTTAGCTAGTTCTCACCCCCCAAAATGTTTTATCTGTGACATCAAGCTCCATATAAGGGCATATCGTGAAGCTTCTACGCAGCAGGGTCTAACCTCAGGGTGCTCATAGGCAGTTATTACCCATCTCCATTGCTGTGGCAGTCGGCTACATACAAGAATCGCTAATATTTTTTGGTGGAAAAGTACACATTTCCTGACTCAAAACTGATGCTATTTTTGTCAAAAAAAAGCTCATCCGGCCATACTCTTTCAATAAAACAAAGAATTGTCCACAGAGTGAGGCCTGCATTCAGCAACTGAACACAAGTTCAGCTCTGAGCTGCTCGATTTATCTACATCATTTTGCATTTAGGATTGAATCTTAAATTCAAGGAATGGTACGCAGTTAGGAAAAGGAATGGAGTTAGAATGGAATAATCCGGTCATACACATACCTGTCTGTCCAATGCAACCTTCACTGTAGCTGTCCCCTCTCACTTGGCCATTCGAGACAGCATTGATCCTAGAGAAGTACCAAAGACAAAAGTTGAAAGAGCTCAATTTATTTTCAGGGAGAATTTCAACAGACTGAATTCCTGAATTAAAATGAGACTGACCACAACCCCGTTGGGACACATTCACAATACAGCATGACTTACATGAGAAAGGCCACAGTAGCGATGACACCACAGGTGTGATAGGCATGATGGAAAGTTGCCTCATCTGGATAGTTCACAGCTGCATCAATGATTATCCACCAACCAGTGAAAAACTGCAGGAATATGGATTAGGATTTAGGAATACGCCTACTTTCTCACTTCAGTGATGTACAGTTGTCAAATGTGATAGCAAAGTAAAACATACCAGGACTCCAGCAGCTATAGATGCAATGGTGTTTCTCCTCTCTCCCCAGTCCACATTGCATTCGCATTCTCCGCACCGGATGCTGTCCAAAAACCCTGACATGGTTCTGAGCTGTGAATGGAAAAGGAGCTGGGTTAGAGTAAGAGACCCAGGCAGGGATGGAGTTAACTATTACTAATTACAGTTCATGTATAATGCCTGCCCAATGAATACATTTACTTATCAAACCCACTACTGGTCAAATGTTGACCAGTAGTGTTAATGAGATGGCATAAGTACCTACTCCATGCATACGGAATAGTATACCGTTTAGCACTGTGAAACGAATGTTTAGTTGGCAAGAATCTGCTATTTGCTATGCCGACTCAGTTTACCTGAGCTTTCAGTGCTAAGGATTCACCTATTTAGTGCCCCATAAATGCTTTTTCCACCTATCCATATTGTGCAAAATTAGGTCAAGCTGCGTAAACACAAAGCTGTTACGATGCTCTAAAGCGCATAAACTCTCAAACACAAATAATCTAATCAACAACCACCAGAACAAACGTAGTTTTCTTGAGTCAAATTAATTATGGTAATTTACACGTGTATCAATCGATAGCTAAATATTGTTTCAAATAAATCGATATTTCGCCATATCCATGTGTGAGTTTGATCGCAGTCTATTGTTCAAAGCATTGGGTGCACCAGCCCTTCCTTGAACGAGCCTGCGTGTTGTTCGCAACGCAAGACCCAGTATCCCAAAATACAACAATATCTTAACAGCAATAACAAACAAACAAACAAACAAACAAAGATTAGAAATTAAACTGTCACCTAATATTCATAGGTAATAAATGACCTTACCTTTTATTTGTTATGTTCGTTATGGACCCACCCAGACGCCGTTTAATACTTTGCTTCCGTGTGAGCTCAATCACACGCCTGCTCAGTTTACTTTCCACGCCTCTTTGATGTTAGAGGTGCCAATATCAGCATCAGTTGCGCATTTTTGTAGATCTGCTCTGCACTGTACCCCGGTGTACAGTACTCACCCGTAGGGCAACTCGATTCGTTGAAATACTACAATACGAGCGCTTACTTCAAAAAGCGCACGCCCCAGTAGGCAGAGCTATTATGTTGCACTGGGACACACCTCTCACTTTACTGTGTCCGGCGTCGTTCTTTGTAGTATTGCAGTTCATTTCCTCTTTGAATTAATAAGTAAAGAATATTTTTTTCGCAATAGAAAATATCAGAGGGGGGCATCGTTTACTACCTTAAATTTTTGGGATAATCTGGTTACCACCTGTGTTTGGAATACATTAAAATTACAAATATAGATATAATTAAATTGTGTTTTATTTGAAAAGATGCTCTGCCTGAGAATAGAACATTCCGTTTTCTGCCTGAGTGTGGCAAACAGTGTGGCGCTCAAAGTAATGTGACCATGAACATTGGCTGCATATCCATTGTCCTTCTCCGAAAGCGTGGACTTGCACATTTCTTCTCATCTCAGCGATTTAACAATGGTGTAAAGTAGCCAATGCTTACACATATCCAATGCTTGGATATCCAGGAGGAGAGGGATTGACAATTGGTATGCAGCCATTTATTTCAGATGGCTTCATCAACAGATGGAATGTGTTCCATTGACTAAAATACAGTAGAATAAAATGAAGTATATACATATGAGATTAGTAAAGCAGTATGTAAACATTATTAAAGTGACTAGTGTTCCATTATTAAAGTGGCCAGTGATTCCAAGTCGATGTATACAGGGCAGGAGCCTCTAAGGTGCAGAGTTGAGTAACCGGGTGGAAGCCGGCTAGTGATGGGTATTTAATAGTCTGATGGCCTTGAGATAGAAGCTGTTTTTCAGTCTCTCGGTCCCATCTTTGATGCACCTGTACTGACCTCGCCTTTCGGATGATAGAGGGGTGAACAGGCCGTTGCTCGGGTGGTTGATGTTCTTGATGATCTTTTCGGCCTTCCTGTGACATCGGGTGCTGTAGGAGTCCTGGAGGGCAGGTAGTTTGCCCCCAATGATTCATTGGGCAGACTAACACCCCCCTCTGGAGAGCCCTACAATTGTGGGCGGTGCAGTTGCCGGACCAAGTAGTGATACAGCCCGATAGGATGCTCTCAATTGTGCATCTCTAAAAGTTTGTGAGGGTTTTAGGGGCCAAGACATATTTCTTCAGCATCCTGAGGTTGAAGAGACTCTGTTATGCCTTCTTCACCACACTGTCTGTGTGGGTAGACCATTTCAGATCATCAGTGATGTGTACGCCGAAGAACCATCTCCACTGCGGTCCTGTCTATGTGGATAGGGGCGTGCTCTCTCTGCTGTTGCTTGATCAGCTCCTTTGTTTTGTGGATGTTGAGTGAGAGGTTATTTTCTTGGCAAAACTCTCACAGGGTCCTCACCTCCTCTCTGTAGACTGTCTCTTCATTGTTGGTAATCAGGCCTACTACTGTTGTGTCGTCTGCAAACTTAAGGATTGAGTTGGAGGCGTGCGTGGCCAGGCAGTCATGGGTGAACAGGGAGTACAGTAGGGGGCTGATCACGCACCCTTATGGGGCCCATGTGTTGAAGATTAGAGAAGTGGTGTTGTTTCCTACTTTCACCACCTGGGGGAGGCCCGTGAGGAACTCCAGGACCCAGTTGCACAGGGAGGGGTTCAGACCCAGGACCCCTGAGCTTAATGATGAGCTTGGAGGGTACTATGGTGTTGAATGCTGAGCTACTGTTGAAGTCAGAAGTTTACATACACCTTAGCCAAATACATTTAAACTTAGTTTTTCACAATTCCTGACATTTAATCATAGTAAAAATTCCCTGTCTTAGGTCAGTTAGGATCACCACTTTATTTTAAGAATGTGAAATGTCAGAGCAATAGTAGAGAGAATTATTTATTTCAGCTTTTATTTCTTTCATCACATTCCCAGTGGGTCAGAAGTTTACATACACTCAATTGGTATTTGGTTGCATTGCTATTAAATTGTTTAACCTGGGTCAAATGTTTTGAGTAGCCTTCCACAAGCTTCCCACAATAAGTTGGGTGAATTTTGGCCCATTCCTCCTGACAGAGCTGGTGTAACTGAGTCAGGTTTGTAGGCCTCCTTGCTCGCACACGCTTTTTCAGTTCTACCCACAAATGTTCTATAGGATTGAGGTCAGGGCTTTGTGATGGCCACTCCAATACCTTGACTTTGTTGTCCTTAAGCCATTTTGCCACAACTTTGGAAGTATGCTTGGGGTCATTGTCCATTTGGAAGACCCATTTGCGACCAAGCTTTAACTTCCTGACTGATGTCTTGAGATGTAGCTTCAATATATCCAAATAATTTTCCACCCTCATGATGCCATCTATTTTGTGAAGTGCACCAGTTCCTCCTGCAGCAAAGCACCCCTACAACATGATGCTGCCACCCCCGTGCTTCACGGTTGGGATGGTGTTCTTCGGCTTGCAAGCCTCCCCCTTTTTCCTCCAAACATAACGATGGTCATTACGGCCAAACAGTTTTATTTTTTGCTTCATCAGACCAGAGGACATTTCTCCAAAAAGTATGATCTTGGTCCCCATGTGCAGTTGCAGACCTTAGTCTGGCTTTTTTTATGGCGGTTTTGGAGCAGTGGCTTCTTCCGTGCTGAGCGGCCTTTCAGGTTATGTCTATATAGGACTCGTTTTACTGTGGATATAGATACTTTTGTATCTGTTTCCTCCAGCATCTTCACAGGGTCCTTTGCTGTTGTTCTGGGATTGATTTGCACTTTTCGCACAAAAGTACGTTCATCTCTAGGAGACAGAACACATCTCCTACCTGAGTGATATGACAGCTGCGTGGTCCCATGGTGTTTATACTTGCTTACTATTGTTTGTACAGATGAACGTGATACCTTCAGGCATTTGGAAATTGCTCCCAAAGATGAACCAGACTTGTGGAGGTCTACAATGTTTTTCTGAGGTTTTGGCTGATTTCTTTTTATTTCCCCATGATGTCAAGCAAAGAGGCACTGCCTTTGAAGGTAGGCCTTGAAATACATCCACAGGTACACCTCCAATTGACTCAAATGATGTCAGCTAGCCTATTAGAAGCTTCTAAAGCCATGACATAATTTTCTGGAATTTTCCAAGCTGTTTAAAGGCACAGTCAACTTCGTGTATGTTAACTTCAGACCCACTGGAATTGTGATACAGTGAATTATAAGTGAAATAATCTGTCTGTAAACAATTGTTGGAAATATTGTGTCATGCACAAAGTAGATGTCTTAACCAACTTGACAAAACTATATGTAACTGACAAGTAACCTGTAAGTCTATGTCGTTTTTTGTTTGAATTGTTTACATGTTCGCTATGCGGTGTGTTTAATCTGATACTGTTAAAGCTCCGGCTAAACTGTTTATGTATGTAAACACTTCAGAGTTATACCAAGCTAATAAGTCACTCGTAAGATAAGAAGGTTGTAAGAGTGTGCTTAACTGTATTTTCATTTACTTTATAGTTCTCACGGAAGGTGATAATTCTGACTAAAACTACATAATAAAGCCGCCAGTTAAAATCAAGGAACGGTTGTGCTCGTGGTTACTGAAGGGAGCTACACTATAGTTTGTTAACAATAAATTTGTGGAGTGGTTGAAAAACTAGATTTAATGACTCAACCTAAGTATATGTAAACTTCCGACTTCAACTGTTTAGTCAATAAACAGCATTCTTATATAGATATTCCTCTTGTTCAGATGGGATAGGGCAGTGTGCAGTGTGATGGATCTATTGGGGTGGTAAGCAAATTGATGTAGGTCTAGGGTGTCAGGTAAGGTAGAGGTGATATCATCCTGATATTATATGATTCTGATGACGGAAGTGAGTGCTACGGGGCGAAAGTCATTTAGTTCAGTTACCTTTGTTTTCTTGGGTACAGGAACAATGGTGGACAACGTAAAGCAAGTGGGGACAACAGATTGGGATAGGGAGAGATTGAATATGTCCATAAACACTCCAGCCACCTGGTCTGCGCATGCTCTGTGGACACGGCTAGGGATGCTGTCTAGGCTGGCAGCCTTGCAAGGGTTAACACGTCAGCCATGGAGAAGGAGAGCCCACAGTCCTTGGCAGAGGGCCGCGTCGATTGCACTGTGTTATACTCAAAGCGGGCGAAGAAGGTGTTTAGCTTGTCCGGAAGCAAGACATCGGTGTCCGTGACGTGGCTGGTTTTCCCTTTGTAGTCCGTGATTGTCTGTAGATCCTGCCACATTGCGAGCTGTCTGGGACTCGTGGTTTGCCTGTTTACTACTCAAAATGATTTTAGTTAATAAGTCAAAGACAAAATTAACTGCAATACACTGTTCTCAAAACAGCATAACAAGGCTACACAGAACGACGGCAGACAGTGGTGTAAAGTACTTAAGTAAAATTTCTTTAAAGTACTACTTGTTGTTTTTTGGGGTATCTGTACTTTACTTTACTATTCATATTTTTTATAACTTTTACTTCACTACATTCCTAAAGAAAATAATGTACTTTTTATTTTCCCTGAACCAAAACGTACTTGTTACATTTTGATTCCTTTAGCAGTGCAGGAAAATGGTCCAATTCACCCACTTATCAAGAGAATATCCCTGCTCATCCCTACTGCCTTATGGCAGAGTTGGAGTGTGCCTCTGACTATCCGTAAATTAAATTAAATCAATTAATTGTCTGGTTTGCCTAATATAAGGAATTTGAAATTATGTATAGTTTAAATTTTGATACTTAAGTATATGTTTGAAATTACATTTACTATTGATAGTATATTTAAGTATATTTAAAATCAAATACTTTCAGATTTTTACTCAAGTAGTATTTTACTGGGTGACTTTCACTTCAGTAATTTTCTCTTAATGTATCTTTCCTTTTACTCAAGTATGACAATTGGGTACTTTTTCCACCACTGACATGCTGTCATATATATATGCCCACTGGGGAGTGGCTTATGGAGGCTCTTTGAAATAAGCGCTTGTGTTGTCATATACCAACGGATCAAGTAATCTCGCCAGTTAGGCAGGAAAAGCCCATTTAAAGCCAATGTATGCTTGATCCTTCAAACGCAGTGCCTCTTTGCTTGACATCATGGGGAAATAAAAAGAAATCAGCCAAAACCTCAGAAAAAATATGGTCAGAGGCACTTGCGGAGCCTCCGGATGCATGCAGAGTCCAAATCAAGCCGCATCTCCATGCCCCTATCAAATTGTATATCATTGCAGAGAGCTCTGTATTGCTACGCATTGACATGATCGGTTCACTGTAGGTGGGGGATGGAGGTCCTTTATAATCACAAACTCACTTCCTTGACAACTTCCTTCACAACCGCTCTGCTCCATGAAGCCAAAAAGTATGGTTGCTCTGACTTCTGCGGAGGCCGCATCACAGAAATGCTGTAATGCCACTGCAGACATCGGATTGACCATGCGGCGCCTTTCATGCTCATTTATATCCACTAGCTAGCTACTACTAGTAGAGGGACTAATTTAATGGCACTGCATGGTCAATCTGACATCTGCACTGGCCGTGGCGCATTTAGGGTGATACGGCCTCTGCAAAATCAGGTCATTCATACTTTTTGCACTTCGCTGAGTTAATTCTATTAGCACGCTAACTTCATGATAAGTTAAGCATTTTAGCTAACATTACTATTTTTATCTTCCTGTCACACAAATGTCTAATCCTTTCTCTGTGCTGCTGAAAGTACTGCAGTTCAACAGGCTATGTGTTGTGAAAATTATATTTGGGGGCGTGTACTTCCAGGTAAACATTTCAATAAAACATTTGATACATTTTGTTATTTGTTTTCTGATACTCTATACCCAATTTGGAAACCATAAACAAGAAAATTAATTGAGATCCAATTTTCAACTAGAAAAATTGTAAAATTTCCTCATTCGACCTTGCCGAGATGAAAGGAAATAGAAGTTATCCATAAGCACAGGAACTCACATGGATGGGCATTCATAAAATTCCATTGCAGACAGACACTGTAGGCTACAACCAGGACTGAGCCTGCTAACTGACATATACTGTTCAATATCAATTCAGTTGATGAGATACCTTCCTTAAATAAGTGTTTCAATTGCACTATTTTATAAAAACATTTTGAAAAGAGTATTCATAGAGCAGTGTGAAGTCAGTGATCACAGAGAATCACTATGGGCCAGCGGGCCACAACAGTTTAAGCTACTGTCTGCATCTCACTGGCATATTAAGGGGTGTGGTAGATTGTTTCATGACCTAGTTTGGTGTGCAATTCCACCAATTTACATGAAACAGTCACGAGAGACCACAAGTGTCATATTATTTGCCTTCTATATTTCTCTACCCTTTGGAAATTTATATATCAAGTCTAGCACATTGGAATTTATAACATGGTTGAATATGAGAACTTCTGACAATGTTTACATTCATCTTTATTAACATAGCGTTGCCAGTACATGGGCATGAAAGGTTACAAATGCCTGATAATCATATAAAAATAAATCACTGGTCCTCACAGTATCAACTAACAAAACTCAATTATGTTGCAGTAACACATAGGCCTATAATTGTTTACACACTGGTAAGACGACAGTAATTAAAGACTATCATAATTGAAAATATATTTTTCAGCTACATGATATCATAGTGGCTGTTTGAATGAAAAGGCTCAAGCAATTGCAAGACATATATTTCTTTAGTAAAAAGGGCAAATAGGGGACAGAACCAGCTGGCTCACAAGACTCCAAGCAACTGCAAAGCCACTGCGATGGAAAGAATGATGACTCCAAAATAACCAATGTACCCATAGGCACCCTTCATCCTCTTGGCTGGATCTGGGGGGGGGGGGGGAATATAATTATTATAGTTTACAGCCATTTAGAAAATGCTGAATAAGAGTGTGATTCTTCCAATCATTACCCACTACCAATTTGCAGAATGTGGGGATATTTCAGCACGTTTCACATTACATTTTCATAAAATACAGCTGTAGTACTAATTTCCATAATGGTATACAATAATGATAAAATGCAGTTATGGTTGAAATACTAAATAGTTGCTAAAAGCATATCTAATCTACAAGGAGTGGATTGGGAGTGTAACCTTTTTCACTCATGCCCTGTGACCCTGTTTGTGAATTATTGAATGGAAACTGGCTCAAAAGTCATTAACAAAGATAAGAGGTGTTCATGTCATGATGTGCAATGTCATTACAACAGATGGTCTTACCTCCGGTGTAGTAACCCCAGGCATAGGAGAACCTGCTGGTGACCCAGATGGCTCCCAGCACAGCTGCAGAAGTCTTATAAGTGGAGGGATGAGTGATTGGGTAACAGGAAAAGGGGTAAAACACAGAGTGAGGATGTCGGACAGTGTAACAGGCAGTGAACTGTCAAATAGAGAAGACGCCGAATCATTGTCACAACACCAGTGAGGTGTGGCCTATACTAGTATGTGCTGTCGTTGGTTGTGTAAAGAGGACAGATCAATGCAGCACATGCTGTCAATGATCATCCAGAGAACATGGTATGCCACTCCCACTTGGTTTACTTATTATCAGAAAATTACACTGGTGATAAACCTTTCTTTAGAAGCATTTATCTATCAGTATTCACACAGGGATAAGGTCAATAGTGCACTGTGTGTGAGTTGAAAAAAGAATGCTGATCAACTAGGTAGTAGCATGCAGTAATTTGGAAGAGGATTTAGAGGATTTTAAAATGGGCGACTACTAGTTTCTGAATGTGGTTGTGAAAGAGCCACTCAAATGTAAGGTGACATTAAATCCAACCCATGTGTGTGGCGGTGTAAGTGATGTAACCTGGTAATGCTGGTTTGTGTAAGCAGATACGTACTGGATAGACAAGAGCTGCAATGGTTTGGAACACAAGCCACTGTGGGTAGACCTCTAGTGTGTTCTGGTGGGCCCTCTGGATGCAGTTGAACACCTGCTCCTTGTCACTGTACATGGTAGGGTACTGCCCAGTGGAGGAGAAAAAAAGTCAGTGAGAAGTGGCATAGTAATACTCTGAGCTCCTGTACCAGCAATAGGAATAGTAGTAGCTGTCTACTGCATCGTAATCGTTAGGATGGAGTTGTGGTGCATTAGGGACAAGTTCTTGGAGACCAGATTCAAAATACTTGACATAATGGAAGAGGGGAAAGACATGAACATATACAACGTCTGCATCATCAGGAGACCTGTATTTCTCATGTACACATTGTTGTTTGCATAACATACTATACATAGGGCAGGTCAAGTTCACTTCAATGTGTTTTGCTTTAGCCCCAAGTACATAGCACCTCAAGTACGGTCAAGCCAAGGCAAGAAGTGACCGACTGACATTGAATGAAGCTCCCAATTTGAGCAGGATTGGAATTCGTTTATATAAACTCGGATCAGAACAGAAGAAGGTTATGTTTACAGTGCTAAAATGTCCTTATCTGGCATTGCAGCGCAGTTATTTCATTTCCGCATCATCATCAGACAGAAACGTCATGTACTTACCTTCACATCGTATTTCTTTCTGGCAGCTCCAACCTTAACACCAAGATAACTCAACATGATCCAACTATAAAAGTATGTAAATATGACATATCCGAAGCTTGATGGCAAGAGGTCTAGAATTTCCATTGTAAAAGAATTCAGCAAAATAACTAATTTTAAATTCGAGAATAACCTCCGCCTGTATTCACGGCTTGTTTATTTGTGCTGATAACGAGCAGGGGAGAGGTTATGTATGCTGTTCTCTCGCGATATTATTTTCTCGCTTTGTGTTTAGTACCATCCATGTTTTTATACGATCTATTATGGTCCATACTGCTTGTACGGATTGCTTGCCAGTAAAACAGTAAACTCGTCCAAAACAATATCTACTTTTTAACAACTCCGGTGTATTGGAAATAAACTTTGTTTGTAAACCACATAATGTGCACTCTATTTCGGAAAGACTTACGTATCACCCCACCGTCCTAACTGCTGTGGAAAGAGCATAGAATATGCGCAGTGCCTGTAGCAAACTGACCCTCAAGAACAAGCGGAATGTTTCCGATGGGAAGGGGTTGCAGGGTTGAATTTTCAAGAGCTACACTCGATGACCTGACTTCATCATTGTATGGCTAGTTTGGTCAAGTAGCAGACTAAACTCCACTCCATCACAGTTTATACACCATTTCAATAATACAAATAATAAAAAATAACCCAAGATAGATCACAGCCTGTCGTTTCCAATGGGAGCAAATTAGTCATAGTGGGCAGAACCAACTTCAACTGGCAAATACCTACCTTCAATGGTCACTGGCACGCTGGATGAGTGTGCAGTTCATAGATTAATGGCGATTTCAACTGTACCGGGCAGATGGCAGTGTTAACCATGGTGGCGGTGGGGTTATGGCATGGGCAGGCATAAGCTACAGATAAGGAACACAATTGCATTTTATCGATGGCAATTTGAATGCAGAGATACCGTGGCGACCCGTCATTCATTTGGGCGGCAGGTAGCCTAACGCTTAGAGCGTTGGGCCAGTAACCGAAAGGTCGCTGTTTTGAATACCCGAGCCGAAAAGGTGAAATTCCTGTCAGTGTGTCCTTGAGCAAGGCACTTAGTCCTAATTTGCTCCAGGGGCCGACCCTGTAGGTAGGCCGTCATTGTAACTAAGAATTTGTTCTTAACTGACTTGCCTAGTTAAATAAAATTCAGGGATAAAATGATGGGGCTGTTGTGAAAAACCAGTTTAGCAACCTGTTTAACCTGTTTAGCAAAAAACTAAAATGTGTTCCCTGTTTTAAAATCAAATCACATATCTACCGTAGCTTTGTCTGGAGTGATCATGTCAACATCATACTTTCAAAATCTAGCTAGACAAGTAGTCATCATGAATCAAGTCGACAATCTACTGGCAAATCTTTTTCAAACCTTGTCACATGAAGAACAATTCATGATAAAATGTGTCGGTAATCATCGGCAAGTTGGAAATTGTAAATTCAACAATGAGTGGCTTGGAAGGAATAAGTGGTTAACTGAAAGCCTCGCAAAGCAATCACTAGCCTGCTATTCAGTGGAGTGGGTGTGTGACCCCAGTCAGGGTTTACAGGTCTCTTTTCCAAGCTTAAAAGGATAAACATTCACATGCAACCACATTGGCCATGCTGTCAATCTAGCATTACTTCTGCCGCATTCAAAACAAATGGAAACTTGGAACTGGGAAATCTCAGACTTCAGAGAGTTCAGGACCACTTTTGAACGGTCATCCAACTTGGAATTCCAAATCTGGGACTCTGACTTCTTTCTAGAGCTCCGACCTGACGACCACTGACGTCATGATTCAACCTGTTTTTTTCAGAGTTCCTAGTTGTCGTGAAAGCACCATGAATCCAGAGAATGCCAGACTTTGATGACAAAATTTGCCCACAAGGACCACCTATACCTTCCTGTTCAAGTGAGCCCAGCATAACAAGTCCAAAAAATGTATTGTATGCTGCTGCATAAATGATGTAATATGCCAGGAGATATGTATACTGTAGCTAAGAAAGTAATACTAAGTGTATGTTGTGTAGTAAGCTGTTAGTAGAGGTCGACCGATTATAATTTTTCAATACCGATACTTGGGGGACCAAAAAAAAAGCCGATACCGATTAGTCGGCCGATTTTTATACATTTGTAATAATGACAATTACAACAATACTGAATGAACACTTATTTTAACTTAATGTAATACATAAAATCAATTTAGTCTCAAATAAATAATGAAACATGTTCAATTTGATTTAAATAATGCAAAAACACATATGTGCCACGTAAAAAAGCTAACGTTTAAGTTCCTTGCTCAGAACATGAGAACGTATGAAAGTTGGTTGTTCCTTTTAACATGAGTTTTCAATATTCCTAGTTAAGAAGTTTTATGTTGTAGTTGTAGGAATTATATGACTATTTCTCTCTATACCATTTGTATTTCATATACCTTTGACTATTGAATGTTCTTATAGGCACTTTAGTATTGCCAGCCTAATCTAGGGAGTTGATAAGCTTGAAGTCAAACAGCGCTGTGCTTCAAGCATTGCGAAGAGCTGCTGGCAAACGCAGGTAAGTGCTGTTTGAATGAATGCTTGCGAGTCTGCTGCTGCCTACCACCGCTCAGTCAGACTGCTCTATCAAATATCAAATCATAGACTTAATTATAGTAAACACAGAAATACGAACCTTAGTTCATTAATATGGTCAAATATAAATAAAAAGTTTATTCTTTCAGTGAAATATGGAACCGTTCCGTATTTTATCGAATGGGTGGCAACCCTAAGTCCAAATATTGTTGTTACATTGCACAACCTTCAATGTTGTCATAATTATGTAAAATTCTGGCAAATTAGTTCGCAACGAGCAAGGCGGACCAAACTGTTGCATATACCCTGACTGCATGCAATGAACTCAAGAGAAATTACACAATTTCCATAGTGAATATTGCCTGCGAACATGAATTTCATTTAACTAAATATGCAGGTTAAAAAAAATACACTTCTGTGTATTGATTTTAAGAAAGGCATTGATGTTTATGGTTAGGTACAGTTGTGCAACGATTGTGCTTTTGTTAAATCATCACTCGTTTGGCGAAGTAGGCTGTGATTCGATGATAATCAACAGGCACCCCATTGATTATATGCAACGCAGGACAAGCTAGTTAACCTAGTAATATCAGCAACCATGTGCAGTTAATCAATCTTCACATAATCACTAGTTGTTTTTTTATAAGTTTAATGCTAGCTCGAAACTTACCTTGGCTCCTTGCTGCACTCGCGTAACATTTGGTCAGCCTGCCATGCAGTTTCCTTTTGGAATGCAATGTAATCAGCCATAATCGGCATCCAAAAATGCAGATGACCTATTGTTGTGAAAACTTGAAATCGGCCCTAATTAATCAGCCATGCCGATGAATCGGTCTACCTCTAGTTAGTAGCCCATATTCCGCATCCTAATCATTTGGTCCCTTTACCCCTCATAACTTATCACACTGTTCTGACTTGGTGGTGCACATGTAGCGTATAGCCTGTTTTAGAGAAAAATGTAATCATCCAATATTGTAAAAGCTTGTTTGCTTATATGCCCCCTTTATTTTCCTAGAGTTCTGACTTGGTGTACTGGGAGAATACTGTAAGAACGGCCCATGTTCTGAATTCTGTCACTGTATATTTCAAAAGTGATGAACCAATACATCAAATGTATTTATAAAGCCCTTTTTACATCAGCCAATGTCAAATTGCTCTGCAGAAACCCAGCCAAGATGTTCAAATGTTCATAGATGACCAGCAGTGTCAAATAATAATAAGCACAGTGGTTGTAGAGGGTGCAACAGGTCAGCACCTCAGGAGTAAATGTCAGTTGGCTTTTCATAGCCGAGCATTCAGAGTTCGAGACAGCAGGTACGTTAGAGAGAGAGAGAGCATCGAAAACAGTGGGACTGGGACAAGGTAGCACGTCCGGTGAACAGGTCAGGGTTCCATAGCTGCAGGCAGAACAGTTGAAACTGGAGCAGCAGCATGACCAGGTGGACTGGAGACAGCAAGGAGTCATCAGTCCAGGTAGTCCTGAGGCATGGTCCTAGGGCTCAGGTCCTCTGGGAGGAGAGGGAGAGAGAGAATTAGAGGGAGCATACTTAAATTCACACAGGACACCGGATAAGACAGGAGAATTACACCAGATAACAGACTGACCCCAGCCCCCCACACAAACTATTGCAGCATAGATACTGGAGGCTGAGACAGAAGGGGTCGGGAGAAACTGTGGCCCTGTCTGACGATACCCTCGGGCAGGACCAACCAGGCAGGATATAACCCCACCCACTTTGCCAAAGCACAGCCCCCACACCATTAGAGAGATACCCGCAAACCACCAACTTACTACCCTGAGACAAGGCTGAGTATAGCCCACAAAAATTTCCCCCACGGCACGAACCCGAGGAGGTGCCATCCCGGACAGGAAGATCACGTCAGTGACTTACCCCACTCAAGTGACGACCCCTCTTAGGGACAGCATGGAAGAGAACTAGTAAGCCAATTACTCAGCCACCGTAATAGGGTCAGAGGCAGACAATCCCAGTGGAGAAAGGGGATCCGGCCAGGCAGAGACAGCAAGGGCGGTTCGTCGGTCTAGTGCCTTTCCGTTCACCTTCGTACCCCTGGGCCAGACTACACTTAACCATAGGACCTCCTGAAGAGACTAGTTCAATAAAGACAAAGGTCGAGACCGAGTCTGCGTCTCTCACATGGGTAGGCAGACCACTCCATAAAAATTGAGCTCTATAGGAAAGCCCTGCCTCCAGCTGTTTGCTTAGAAATTCTAGGGACAATAAGGAGGCCTGTGTCTTGTGACCGTAGCGTATGTGTAGGTATGTACGGTAGGTCTAAAATCGGAGAGATACATAGGAGCAAGCCCATGTAATGCTTTGTGGGTTACCAGTAAAACCTAGACATCAGTGTGGAGAGGAGAGGCTAGCACTGGAGTAATATGATTTTAAAAAAAATTGGTTCTAGTCAGGATTCTAGCAGCCGTGTTTATCCAGGTAGCCAGAAAGTAGAGCATTGAAGTAGTCTAATCTAGAAGTTACAAAAGCACGGATTAGCTTTTCTACATTTTTGGACAAAAAGTTTCTGATTTTTGCAATGTTACGAAAAGCTGTCCTTGAAATATTTTTGATATGTTCGTCAAAAAGAGAGATCAGGGTCCAGAGTAACACTGAGGTCCTTCGCTGTTTTATTTGAGACGACTGTACAACCATCAAGATTGTCAGATCCAACAGAAGATCAATATTGTTTCTTGAGACCTAGAACTAGCATCTCTGTTTTGTCAGAATTTAAAAGTAAAACATTTTTTGCTGCCATCCACCTCCTTATGTCTGAAACACAGGCTTCCAGGGAGGGCAATTTTGGGGCTTCACCATGTTGAATCGAAATGTACAGCTGTGTATCGTCCGCATAGCAATGAAAGTTGTCATTTGGAAACAATGTTATCACCAAGAGGTAAAATGTATAGTAAAAACAATAGTGGTCCTAAAATGGAACCTTGAGGAACACTGAAACTTACAATTGAGTTGTCAGAGGACAAACCATCCACAGAGACGAACTGATATCGTTCCAACATATCTAAATCATGCCAGAACATTTCCATGTAGACCAATTAGGGTTTCTAATCTCTCCAAATGAACCAAATGAACGTGGTGATTGATGGTGTCAAAAGCAGCACTAAGGTCTAAGGGCACGAGGACCGATGCAGAGCCTTGGTCTGACGCCATTTAAAGGTCATTGAACAAATAGTTATTGACTACTGTTATTGTCTGTCCTAGCTCGCTCATTAATGTCTTAATCAAAATTACGGATTGCCTCTTATTACGCTCGTCGTCCCCTTATGCCATAGTTTGTACATGTCAATTGTCAGTAGAAACCACATTTGTTTAAGCAAGTCAGCCATATCAGCTATGTTTTTTTTTAAAGGCAGTAAATTAGGCTGAATGAACTGTTTCGCTGCCAGACAAGACTCCACTGATGGTGCTGAAAAGAAAGCTCTGCTATTGGGACAGCTTTATGTAGGCCCTAACAGTTTGTGGGCACCGTTTGTCACTGTTATAGTGCAATGAATGTATTGTTTAGTGTTGTGTAGTGGCTTTGCTGGCATGCATAAAAAAAATATTTAAACAATTGGGGAGTTTGCCCCACCAAGATTTACATGCTAAAATTGAGATCCTGAGGCCCATTATTGTGCCATTAATTTGCCATCATCGCCTCATGTTTCAACATGATAATGCACAGCCCCATGTCGCAAGGATCTGTACACAATTCATGGAAGCTGAAAATGTCCCAGTTCATCCATGGCCTGTATACTCACCAGACATGTCACCCACTGAGCATGTTTGGGATGCTCTGGATCTGGGCCATCACCCGAGTTTCATAACGTTTGGGGCTCAGTCCTGAAGACCAGGGTCAGAGGAAAAAAGGCCTTTTCTAAAATAATTTCCTACAATTTTACGTCATTTTACATGACACAATACAATAATATATTTTTATTCCAAGCAAATGACAAGAATGACAAGCTACTCCGACATTCACATACTGAGATCAACAAAACAAAGGACCCATGTCTTAAATGCAATCACTAGCATAGGCAAATGAAAAGAGTGGGTACACAGATTTTAGGCCTACAATATGAGGAAATCCTAGTCCACCAACTTGCCAGTGGCATTCACCTATTCAGACTTTTCCCCAATTGTATTTTAAAATATTGCAAAATACCTTCTAGCTGCTGCCTGCTGTTCATAGACAGCCACAACTAAACTATCGGCTATTTTATATTTGCCGTGTGGACTGCCCAATTGCGGGACTGTAGACTAGGCCTGTGCGCTCATTATGTGACAAAACACAATCTACAGCATTTTAAAAAAGCTATTGATTCTACGTGGCTAAATTATGCTGGTGTAGTATTTTCAATTATTTAAATTATTTATAGAGATAGGAGTAATTATATCATTTGGTAAATGTATTTCAATTTACAGTTGAAGTCGGAAGTTTACATACACTTAGGTTGGAGTCATTAAAACTCGCTTTTCAACCACTCCACAAATGTCTTGTTAACAAACTATAGTTTTGGCAAGTCGGTTAGGACATCTACTTCATGCATGACACAAGTCATTTTTCCAACAATTGTTTACAGACAGATTATTTCACTGTATCACAATTCCAGGGGGTCAGAAGTTTACATACACGAAGTTGACTGTGCCTTTAAACAGCTTGGAAAATTCCAGAAAATGATGTCATGGATTTAGAAGCTTCTGATAGGCTAATTGACATCATTTGAGTCAGTTGGAGGTGTACCTGCAGGTGTACCTTCAATGACTACCTTCAAACTCAGTGCCTCTTTGCTTGACATCATGGGGAAATCAAAAGAAATCAGCCAAGAAATAAAATTGTAGACCTCCACAAGTCTGGTTCATCCTTTGGAGCAATTTCCAAAAGCCTGAAGGTACCACGTTCATCTGTACAAACAATAGCACGCAAGTATAAACACCATGGGACCATGCAGCTGTCATACCACTCAGGAAGGAGACGCATTCTGTCTCCTAGAGATGAACGTACTTTTGTGCGAAAAGTATTTGGTCACCTACAAACAAGCAAGATTTCTGGCTCTCACAGACCTGTAACTTCTTCTTTAAGAGGCTCCTCTGTCCTCCACTCGTTACCTGTATTAATGGCACCTGTTTGAACTTGTTATCAGTATAAAAGACACCTGTCCACAACCTCAAACAGTCACACTCCAAACTCCACTATGGCCAAGACCAAATAGCTGTCATAGGACACCAGAAACAAAATTGTAGACTGCACCAGGCTGGGAAGACTGAATCTGCGATAGGTAAGCAGCTTGGTTTGAAGAAATCAATTGTGGGAGCAATTAATAGGAAATGGAAGACATACAAGACCACTGATAATCTCCCTCGATCTGGGGCTCCACGCAAGACCTCACCCCGTGGGGTCAAAATGATCACAAGAACGGTGAGCAAAAATCCCAGAACCACACGGGGAGACCTAGTGAATGACCTGCAGAGAGCTGGGACCAAAGTAACAAAGCCTACCATCAGTAACGCACTACGCCGCCAGGGACTCAAATCCTGCAGTGCCAGACGTGTCTCCCTGCTTAAGCCAGTACATGTCCAGGCCCGTCTGAAGAATGAATGGGGCCATGTATCGTGAGATTTTGAGTGAAAACCTCCTTCCATCAGCAAGGGCATTGAAGATGAAACGTGGCTGGGTCTTTCAGCATGACAATGATCCCAAACACACCGCACCGCACACTGTGTGTGCAGCTTTAGGATCTTAATGAACCATTCATTATTGGTTTCAGATGTGTTAGGCCCAGGCTAGAGTGACAACCACCAGTACGGCAGACCCCTAGGGCCAGGACTGAGCAACCTAGCAGCTAAGGAACGCCTAAATAGGTATCACCCCTGACGTGGGTATGACTCTTTTTGTCGTACAGTATTCCATATAACACATCCAGACCTTATGAAAGTTGCTTAGTATACCCTTAATCTTGTAATAAAATCTAGTGATACATAACTTAACATCCATTGTGACATTGTGGGAGGAAAACCACCATCCAATTAATGGCAATGCATTTCTTAGCCGCTATAAATGCTTGGTTACACAGTTTCTTCTGATAAGTCTCCAGTATCCACATTTCCAAGCAAACAAAAACAGGGAGAATCTGTAGACATGCTGAGATAAAATAACATACTCTTTGTCAGAATTCAGCCAGCCTTCACAATAGCATAACATATTGAAATGTCGCCATTTGGATTTTACACCTCCAGCAGAGGAACTACTTCTAAATGCATGATGTTCAGTTTCACTGTCATATAGTACCTTCTATGGATGGTCTTAAACTTCAGTAATATGTCTGAGATTATATCAACATGACTGAGCATTCTAACATCTGAATCCATTCATCAGTTGTGTCTCCCAGGTCTTCCTCATCTTTTTGTTTTACATGTTTTGTGTCAACAGGGAAGAGACTGTCAACCCTTGACACAGTTTGGAAATCAACTTTGGAAGTGTCAGACTGTCTTAAAATAGTTTCCCTGGCTGCCTGACCCTGCTGACACCCCTGTCACCATCTGATCCTGCTCAGATGAGGCATGACAAAGAATTACATTGGTGTACGTTTATACATTATACAATAGAATCAATGGTTCAATAATTGAAATTACCATTATTCCCAGATCCCAGACTGTAGCTTTAACTTCTTATGGCTGGGGGTGCTATTTTCACGTTCGGATGAAAAGCGTGCCCAGAGTAAACTGCCTGCTACTCAGGCCCAGAAGCCAAGATATGCATACTATTAGTAGATTTGGATAGAAAACACTGAAGTTTCTAAAACTGTTTGAATGATGTCTGAGTATAACAGAACTCATGTGGCTGGAAAAAACCTGAGAAAAATCCAACCAGGAAGTGGAAAATCTGAGGTTTGTAGTTTTTCAAGTGATTGCCTATCCAATATACAGTGTAAATGGTCCGATTGCACTTCCTAAGGCTTCCACTAGATGTCAACAGTCTTCAGAACGTTGTTTCAGGCTTCTACTGTGAAAGGGGAGCGAATAAGAGCTGTTTGAACCAGTGGTCTGGCAGAAAGCCTTGAGTTGTCGTGAGCTCCGTTCCTTTTCATTTCTTAAGCCAAAGGAATTGTCCGGTTGAAACTTTATTGAAGATTTATGATAAAAACATCCTAAAGATTGATTCTATACATCGTTTGACATGTTTCTATGAACTGTAATAGAAATTTGACTTTTCGTCTAGACTTAGTGCTCGCATGTTGTGCATTTGGATTACTGGACTAAACGCGCAAACAAAAAGGAGGTATTTGGTCATAAATGATGGACTTTATCAAACAAAACAAACATTTGTGGAACTGGGATTCCTGGGAGTGCATTTCGATGAAGATCAAAGGTAAATTAATATTTATAATGCTATTTCTGACTTTTGTTGACTCCACAACATGGCGGGTATCTGTATGGTGGCTGAGCGCTGTACTCAGATTATCGCATGGTGTGCTTTTGCCGTAAAGCTTTTTTGAAATCTGACACAGAGGTTGCATTAAGGAGAAGTATATATTTAATTATATGCATAACACTTGTATCCTTCATCAACATTTATGATGAGTATTCCTGTAAATTGATGTGGCTCTCTGCAAAATTACCGGATGTTTTGGAGGCAAAACATTACTGAACGTAACACGCCAATGTAAACTGAGATTTTTGGATATAAATATGAACTTTATGGAACAAAACATACATGTATTGTGTAACATGAAGTCCTATGAGTGCCATCTGATGAAGATCAAAGGTTAGTGATTAATTTTCTCTCTATTTCTGCTTTTTGTGACTCCTCTCTTTGGCTGGAAAATGGCAGTTTTTTTGTGACTAGGCATTGACCTAACATAATCGCATGGTATGCTTTTGTCGTAAAGCCTTTTTGAAATCGGACACTGTGGTGGGATTAACAAGTTTATCTTTAAAATGGTGTATAATACTTGTATGTTTGAGGAATTTTAATTATGAGATTTCTGTTTGAATTTGGCGCCCTGCACTTTCACAGGGTGTTGTCAAATCTATCCCGATAACGGGATATCTGCCGTAAGAAGTAGAGGTCGACCGATTAATCATAATGGCCGATTAATTAGGGCCGATTTCAAGTTTTCATAACAATCGGAAATCTGTATTTTTGGACACCGATTTGGACCCCAAAAAATGTACACCTTTATTTAATCTTTATTTAACTAAGCAAGTCAGTTAAGAACACATTCTTATTTTCAATGATGGCCTAGGAACGGTGGGTTAACTGCCTTGTTCAGGGGCAGAACGACAGATTTTTACCTTGTCAGCTAGGGGATTTAATCTTGCAACCTTACAGTTAAGTAGTCCAACGCTCTAACCACCTGATTACATTGCACTCCACAAGGAGCCTGCCTGTTACGCGAATGCAGTAAGCCAAGGTAAGTTGCAAGCTAGCATTAAACTTACCTTATAAAAAAAACAATCAATCAATCATAATCACTAGTTAACTACACATGGTTGATGATATTACTAGTTTATCTAGCGTGTCCTGCGTTGCATACAATCTATGCGGTGTGTATTCGTGAAAAAGGACTGTCGTTGCTCCAATGTGTACCTAACCATAAACATCAATGTCTAGCAATATCTAGCTACTATCATGCATCAACTGGCAAAAACAAGCCAAGTGAATTTACTTCTGTTAAAACAGGACAAAACATTTCCATACACACAAGCTGTTAGACACTGAACTGGCTGTGGTATCTACTAACTAGCTAGCTTGTTTATTCACTTCACACCAAACTTCGAGAGGGGATGAAACACTTGCTAACGTTACACTACTAGCTCAGCACTGGGAATAAATACTTATTTTCAGTTAAGTCAAATAACAGTTACCATGCCAGCTACATCAGTCAAATAGAGTAGCTAGTAGCTCTGCTTGCTTTTGCAACTCAGAGAAAGAAAAAAAAACAGACAACAGTTGCCTCTGTTCGCACTGTGGTGTCAGCGCGATCCTAATTCCAGACGGCTGAAACTACCAAACAGTCTGCCTGACCGCTCTGAGGAGTCTGCATGGTCCTAAAGCACATCGATGCCGCTTTTTGTGTCACAATGCAATGATAAAACTGTGTGTGTGTGGGGGGGGGGGAGTTGCACCCGTGGATGTGATGCACATATTGACCACATAGTGTCAGGGTTGCACCACTGAAGTGAGTGCTGCAGAACTTGTTCTGATTCCTAAACACTTCAAGAGATCAGTGACACTGACAACTAGTTTAGTGATGGAATGTTTTTTGGTGGTTAAAGCCAATCGAATTTCAGTAATTAATTGGGGGACAATGGCTATGTTAGTGATTTGAGGTCTGAATTGGACCCCCTGTAAAAAACAACTGCATAGCTTAGCTTGTCATAGCACCTACCTTCAACACGGCCACCTCATGTTAAGTGGTTTTAATGAATGATTTACTCAGGCTCAGATTTCAGTGTAATAAACTTGCCATACATCATCCAGAAGTCACAGCCACACTCATAGAGCAGTATTTGTGAAGGTGGGGTTTGGTTTTGGCGGGTGAGTTAAACTCTTTGTTCAGGGAGAGGAGAGAACTCAGACGGGTGCCAAATGTCTGCTAACACATGACTGAGCTTTTTTTGAACATGTTCTCTCCTGAGTTACCTGATCTAACCCAAAGTGTCATTATGGCTCGTAAAACTGGCTAGTAGTCAGATACTTTCCTTTAGATGCATTTTACCTGAGACTCAGTAAGCCTATTATTATGACAAGATCTTGGCGTGTGTGTAAATTTAACTGATTAATTTACCATAAACTGATTTCCTGCGTTTTATCAATGGGGGAGGAATAAATTAAACTGCAATCCCATGGCTTGAGGTTTGAATCTGATATTCCCATGTCATGCCACACTAAGATCTTACATTGTTCAATACAGTACATGCTTAGCAACTGTCTTATCTCTATGAAAATGCAAGTATGATCACCACACCTTTGATGTCAATATCAATGTCATTGTGCATAGTCTCAAACAAATCACAATACATTTGTAATTTCATCAGATGGGGAGGAGGAAAGGCAGGTCTGACTTGTCATCCTTGTGTGTCTCTAGAGGATTCCTCATGCACAATGATTTTTTTAAATCATTACTTTTATACGCATACATTACTGCATAACGAGCAAGCTTTCAGGCAGGAGTAATGCAATCAGCCACACCTCAGGACAGATATTCTCCCTTCTGTCTTTTTACATGACGGTATTTCTCCCCTCTGATTGTATGATCTGGCCACAAAGGAGCTGCAGTCTATAAGGGCTAGATTCAATCAGATCAAGGGTGTACCGGCGATAGCACACACACGCATAGCAGATGTTTTGGCAACATTGGAGGTGAAACTGCATTTGCGCTGTCAAATCGCTGAGCAGCTGCTCTTGCGATCATTGTCATGAAGCCACACCCACCCCACTGGCATTAGAAGTTCAGAATGAGAAAGTGTAGGCTATATAGAAATAATGACGCTCAAATTGAGAAATCATTCAAATTAGCATTTCTATCTTCCTAATGGAGGTGTAAATTACATCTCACATTCCAGTGTTCCAACTTGTAAACAGGGCTGTATTTCTGTTAATGCAACCAATGGCAATGTCTACTTTAGGTATAATGCCGGGAGCCACTTGTGGATTTAACAGCTCAAACGCAGTTCCACCTCCTACACCATCAACATAACCTCTATGCAGATGTCGGCTAAAGCGGATATGATTGAATAGAGCCCTAAATCGGGAACATTCTGGTAATACCACAAAAGTGTATTTACACATCTTTAGGAGAGAAAAAAACTAGTGTTTACAGCAGGGCATAAAGGATTACATTGTGTGTGGAACACAGAATGCCTTTTCAGTTTGTCGTGAGAAAAATGCTAAAAGTCTACCCTTGCAGGCAAACTTTATTTGATATTTAAATGTGTCCTACTAGGGATACCAAGCATCTATTTGGGTAAATCACATGAATTAGATTTTTCAAAAACACCTAGCCCTGTACCATATAGGGGGTATTAACAAGAGTTATCAATGTGTAACAGATTTCCAATTGATACATGCTCTTATCTAATCAATCTTCAAAGAGAATAACTTCCAACAACAGCCGTTTGGCTAACCTATCACATTCTCATTGTACTGGGAAAAAGCTCTTTCATGTGATCTCTCTGATGGAAAAACATGACATGGTATCTGTGGGTCACTGCCTGCTCATCAGGCACATGATTGTGGATAGGCCCAATAGTGAAAAGGGAGAGGAAATACCTATAAAATGTATGGTACGGCCCATTTAAGACCACTAAAGATAACTGCCAAAGTTGGCTCTCCATGAGGCTAAAACACAAAGCACTATCATAGTTTTATAGCCTTAAATGTAAGCTGGTTATTTAATGTTTTTTATTTATTTCCTTTACATCACGTGTCACTCATTCCACAGAGGGCGAGTGTCTGCGGGTTCTCTCCTCCCTTGTACGTGATTGATGAATTAAGATCACTTATTAGTAAGGAACTCCCATCACCTGGTTGTCTAGTTCTTAATTGAAAGGAAAAAACAAAAACCAGACACTAGGCCCTCCATGAAATGAGTTTGACACCCCTGCTTTACATCTTCAGCCAATATCCTCAGGCTGATCAGAGGATAATCCAAAAGAAACAACCCTCACCTGAGAACCAAACCAGGTCCCAAATACTCTGCAAAGTAGAATCAAATGCCAAAGAAGTGATTGCCCTAGTCAAATAACCCAAAAGGATTCCAATAAATATAAAAATCCAGTAGAAAATCATATTTTGGAACCTATCCTAGACCGTAGGATTTTATCCAATAGGAGTCCAATATGACTGGTTCCAAAATTTGATAGAATTTTTCTACATGGGATCTACCAGAAACCGTGAAAATCGCGCAGTCTTGCCTATAAAAGGGCACAAACATTTAGAAATAACAAACTAGAAAAAACGTATCTGCTATAACAATACAGTGACTCAAAAACCACATACAAATAGTTAGAAAAGCTAGCGAGCAAGTCAGCTGACAGGCAAAATAGTTTCTTAGCTAGCATAAAAACGAGTGGATAAAATGCTGCAGTTACAAAAATGTGACTAAAACGTTTCAAACTTCGTCAGGAAACAAATACTGTACTCAGTGTTTGCATTCACGCACAGTGAAGGATAAAATAGTTAGAACAATAATGTTAGAAAACCGGAGATTCTCTGCACAGCCACAGTTGGCGAGCTAAACTTGGGTGTTAGGATAATTAACACTGCAAGCTCACGTTATGTTATGACGTCATCATCACTCAAAAACGACATAGAACTGATCAATGGAAATGTAGTAATTAATGCTTTTGTATTGTACTGGAACCAATGACAAATTATAATTTAATGGGTTCATTTGAGAAAAAAAGCTATAATAGCATTCTGATTGGGGTGACAAAATCCTAGGAAACTAATCAAAAATCTATAGGATTCAATCGAATTACTTTTGATTCCCAATAGGAAATAATTAGTCAAATCGAATTCCAATAGGATTCTGATACAGGTGACACAAAATCCTATAGGATTTTTTGACTAGGGTGTATACTCCCCACACTCCGTCCTCATCTACCAAGAAATCAAACAACTTTTCAAGCACGCCAACCTTTGAAACCCCTCTTCCCCATCGTATTACCATATCCCATGAGGCTTATTCAAAACAGATTCATTAAGTCCAACGAAACATTACACAGATGTCTGATTCAAATTACGAAGGATGAGGATCAAATTCTATTCGTGTTTATAGAACCCCCACATCGTATTTTTGAATAACCCATAGTGTGCATTGATACAGAATGAGAAACTGAATATAGCATGTGAATCTGTTGACTGTCTTTGATCTCAATTTAGGTCACAAGCCTCTCCTAGCTCATATTCTGCTTGGGGGCAGTCGGCTTAACAGAGATGAGTGATAACGATGAAATTGTTTAATTTGTTTATCCCCTCATGCACCTACACTAGCACATTCTTCTGCTGGCATAACTAATAAACACAGTGTAGCCTTAAGGTGAATGATAGCATTTCATTCTCACGTTAACCCACCCAACCCAACCCAACCCATACTGCATGCAGCAATCTGAGGGTAAGACCTACAAATCAGCTATATTACAAAAACGTTAGTTTAAAAGAAGACGCTTAAAAAAAAAAAATGTGTGTTCATACACACACGATAAACATTGGCAGAAAGGCATAAATAGCATTACAAGATTATTCAGGATGTACTCAAAAGTTAGCCATTACACCTGATTCACAGTGTTATTTAAACAATACAGTAAAATCTGTTAGAAAATGCCTCTAAAAAAATGTCAGCGTCAAAATACAAATTTAGATCTCAGATACGTAAGCATTGTGACCAACTGAAATGGGGTTTCTATGTACATGGCCGGTCGTGTAACCACAGTGACTAATTATGGCCTTCAGTTACAACAAAGCATTGGAAATGGTAGCGTCCATTTGATTGACCAGTCCAGTTAGACAGCTGTGCCTCTCTCCAGATTCTGCTTGATCTCGGCTGTGTATTTGCCATAGAACCGCTCTGCCTTCTTGTTGAACTTGGCGTTCCTCTCATTGATGTAGTCGATGTCTGCGTCATCGTTATAGGCCCTGCGCCGGCTGTATTTGGCCCGCTTCTCAATCCTATGAAGAACAGCAAAGGATCAGTGTCAAGAAAACAAAAAGGACAACTTACAAACCAAAAGAATTACAATCATAGTAGAAAAACCTCCTTCAGTCACTGAAAATCTGACCTCTCCAGAACAACTCAATCCCACACAGGCAACAATCCCTAAACGAAGACAGTCTACAAGTTCATAATTATGCCAAAGCACCAATGGAAAACCTTACTCTTCTACTCGAACACACAGGCTGGCACACACAGTCACTTTTCTGACTCACAGCCTTAACTTAGTGTCTTCAAAGTGGAGATGTGCGTCATGCCCTGGCAGCTCCTTCTCTGTCTAATCTCTCACAGGAGCATCACTAACACAAGGCCTCCCAAAAATGGTTTAGCACTGAGAGGAGAGAAAAGATAGAAGGCAAATGTAACCAAGGGACACTACGGAAGGGAATATGCCGGTCAAGTGTGAGGGACTTCAGGACTTGATCTTAGCTGGTATGGAAGGTCTAACGTGCAGCCATTCTTTTGAAAGGCACGCCATGCATTACTTTATTGGGGAAAATCTGTTCTGGCCAACTTAACACCAAATAATGCAGATGCAACAGAAACTAGGGTAATCTAAGGGGTGAGAATCAGAGATGAGGGCTCATTAACTAGGCCACATATCTTCTAAGTTTTCCAGCACCTCCCCAGTGGGAGATACCATAAAAGAGCCTTATCAGCCAGTCCCATCAGGCTCCCAACACTGGGGTTCATTCAGTAGGCATCAGATACGCCCTGGTTTCATGCACGCACATGTCTGCCGCTTCCATTCACAGAGGGCTCTCACTCTTTCTACAAATGGACCTTGTTTTGGACTCCAGTGCATTAAATGGGAAGTCAGAGGAGGTTAGGATCTCGCTCTCGTCTCTGTTACACTTACTGTTTCTCCACATCCTCCACCATGCGGTCGATGCCCTCCTTGGATGGGACGTGGGTCCCATGGATCAGACTGTTGGATGTGGGGTGGAAGTCCTCACCACTGTGAGAGAGAAAAGGAGAGTCGGTTAACACAATATTAATTTTAATGATCCTCCTCAACACCATCCATCTCTCCAAGCTGAATATGACCCATCTCTATGACTGGAAACATTATGCTGTAGTGCACCCTTCACAGCTCCACATGTGGCAGCAATTAAGGCGAAAAACCTGTGGGTTCTGAACTCATCTTTGGCTGATCAAGAAAACCCACCATAACTATAACCATACCGTTCCTCTCTGAGCGTATGCCTCACATTGACACTTAAGACATTAAATTATTTTGTGACAATGTCAAAACTAACCATGGGGCAGGAGTGGGGCACACTGCCTGACATTTAATTGAATCCTTTGTGCACATGATCAGTGAAAACTGTGTGATAGTAGCGTCAATTATCCATTTGACGCAATTAAAACATTTCATAGTTTCATAGTGTATGGGGGAAACAGTCTTTGAAACATGTGCCTTTTCAAAACCAATATATAGGACTTGTGCTTGAGGACATTGGGAGGCAACCCTGCATAGTCGACTCATTGGAGACAATATCAAAGACACTCAGTAATGGAAAACGAGAGAGGAGTTTTATAAGGGGGCTCCGGCTCACCACTGCTCTCGCTGCCTCTCATAGCCGTCCATGTCTGGTTTGATCTGTTTGGTGAGGCGCTGGTACTGTCGCAGCTGGGCCTCCGCGTAACCTGCGGGCCAATGGCAGCAAACAAGAGAGGTTATAATTACCGGAACAAACGACAAGCAGGCGCAAAGCTCTGCGACAAAACCTGCGTCTGGTTAGGGGAGATGAGGAGGCTGCTTTCAAGCCCCTCTGGTGATAATTTTCTCCCCAGAGGTTTAATTCAGAGACGTTTTGATGCAACAGATGGCAGCCATATTTGGGGAACGCAGTTATCCCTTTTGGCAGATTAAATTGGAGGCAGTTAAAAATGATTTATCCCGAGGGGTCTTTACACGCAACCAGAATTCCGTTACAGAATACCTTGGTACAGGGCTGCCCTGTTGTGGAATGACAGTACCACCTCCAGTAGTCGTCTTCCACAATCTAACTTCTGCTGCATTACTGACTGGCCTTTGTGGAGTTAGTGTCTTCAAAAACAACCAGGCTCTACAGCACAATATTAAAGAGTCCCACTTTCCCACTTGTATCTCCAGGCGTATCTTACTTTAGATGATAGCATGTTTAAAATAAAATAAAAATGGATTGAGGATGTACAGCATGACATACTGGTAGATGCTCTCCGAGCGCACGATTGAATGGCCCTCAGCTAAAGAGGCAGACCTTAGCGCTTCCTGACCATGTGGCCTTAACAGTTATAGCTTATAAGTAGAAACCCTAGTTTTTGTTGTTCAGAAAAACTGACCAGCTGAGGCATAGCTATCCAGTTCGCTCAAAAAAAACAAGTAACCTCTCTCACCTGAGAATCCTGGGTCAGGGTTCTTCTTCTTCTTCTTTCTCTCCCACCGCTCAGCATCCTCAGCACTGATCTCTAGCAGTTTCACCCGGTCATAGTCCTCCCCTTTGGCCGCACACTCCTGAAATCCCACAGACACACACCAAGTAACTAAACAGCAACAGTGTGCATACAATTACTATATAACTTCTAAAGTTACTTATTAGAGGCTTGGCCGATTAATCGGGGCCGATTTCAAGTTTTCATAACAATCGGTAATCAGCCTTTTTGGACGTAATTATGGCAGATTACATTGCAATCCAAGAGGAGACTGCGTGGCAGGCTGACCACCTGTTACGCGAGTGCAGCATCAAAAGGACCTTGTGGCTGCAAGGAGCCAAGGTAAGTTTCTAGCTAGCATTAAACTTATCTTATAAAAAATAATAAAAAATATTCACATAATCACTAGTTAACCTAGTAATATCATTAACCATGTGTGGTTAACTAGCTTGTTCTGCGTTGCATATAATCAATGCGGTGCCTGTTATTTATCATTGAATAACAGCCTACTTTGCCAAACGGGTGATGATTTAACAAAAGTGCATTCGCGAAAAAAGCACAATCGTTGCACAAATGTACCTAATCATCAACGCCTTTCTTAAAATCAATACACAAGTATATTTTTTTTAAACCTACATATGTAGTTAAAATAAATTAATGTTAGCAGGCAATATTAACTATGGGAATTGTGTCACTTCTCTTGCGTTCAGTGCAAGCAGAGTCAGCGTATATGCAGCAGTTTGGGCCGCCTGGCTTGTTGCAAACTGTGTGAGGACCATTTCTTCCTAACAAAAACCGTAATGAATTTGTCAGAATTTGACATAATTATGACATAACAATGAAGGTTGTGAAATGTAACAGACATTAGACTTAAATATTGCCATCCATTCGATAAAATACTGATCGGTTCCTTATTTCACTGAAAGAATCAACATTTTGCTTTGATAGTTTCTGGATTTTACCATATTAATGACCAAAGGCTCGTATTTCTGTGTGTTTATTATAATTAGGTATAGGATGATATTTAGTAGTCTGACTGAGCGGTGGTAGGCAGCAGCAGGCTCGTAAGCATTCATTCAAACAGCACTTCACTGCGTTTGCCAGCAGCTTTTAGCAATGTTTGAAGCACAGCGCTGTTTATGACTTCAAGCCTATCAACTCCCGAGATTAGGCTGGCAATACTAAAGTGCCTATAAGAACATCCAATAGTCAAAGGTATATGAAATACAAATGGTATAGAGAGAAATAGTCCTATAATAACTACAACCTAAAACTTCTTAACTGGGAATATTAAAGACTCATGTTAAAAGGAACCACCAGCTTTCATATGTTCTCATGTTCTGAGCAAGGAACTTAAACGTTAGCTTTTTTACATGTCACATATTGCACTTTTACTTTCTTCTCCAACACTGTGTTTTTGCATTATTTGAACCAAATTGAACATGTTTCATTATTTATTTGATATTAAATAGATTTTATTTATGCATTATATGACGTTTTTAAAAAGTGTTTAGTGTTCATTCAGTATTGTTGTAATTGTCATTATTACAAATAAATATATATATATATATATATATATATATATATATATATATAAAACAAAAAATAGAAAAAATACATTAAAATAAAACAATTGGCCGATAATCGGTATCGGCTTTTTTTGGTCCTCGGGAAAGGCGTTGAAAAATCATAATCGGTCGTCCTCTATTACTTATCTATTATCCTAAGGTACACAACTTGCAGTTGACTTCTGACATCCTGCTCTCTGTCATCAGCCAACAAAAAAACATTGTCCTACACATGTGACGGTTCATCCAGAAAGCAGTGCCTCTGTGATAATAATAATGTTCAACATAGCTGTTGACATCTGTAGCTCAGTTGGTAGAGCATATATAATTAATATATTATAATCAAGTCTGTTGATGAACATGTACCTTTTTCTTTTCATCAGTCATTAGTTCCCACTCCAGACGGGCTTTCTTTGCCTCCCAGTTAGTTGGTAGCTTCAGTCTTTTGTCCTCCTCCACAACCTCCTTGTGATTGAGATTGCGTGCTTCATTCTGCAATGGATACCACAAAATACATAAATTCCAGAACGTGAATACAAAGAACACAGATCCAAGATATACCATGTAAACTCAAGCTACTGCCAAACTCAAATAAGGATAGGCTTCACATGACGTTACTAAAATGTGTCTGAAATGGGATAACCTTTGAACACAGACCCTTTTGAAATGCAGTTCCCGGAATTTTCGCAGTCTCTCCTCTCTTTTCTGAGATGCAGCACTTTCGGTCTGTTCATCACTGACCGACGCAGCAGATACCTATGGAAAATATCATAAACATTAGCTAGGTTTTTAGCTAACGTAAATTAGCTAGCTTGCATAAAGTACTAACTCGAATGTCGGATCCGTGCTGTACCTTACAGTGGCAAGACAAAGCAAGGTAACGTTTTCTACGTTTCATGCTAATCCACTACAAACATCAGCAACTAAAAGCTAATTGAAAACATATAACGTTAACTAGCTAAGAGGTCGAAATAGAATGGTCTGAAATGCTAGCAAATTAGCTAACGTTAGCTTGCTAATGCTATTAGCGCTGGCCATTGGACTGTAAAAGACAGGAGTACTCCATTGGGTACACATTTCAAATGCCATATTTATTTTCAATAATTGTTTATCTTCATCACAAATATGGAAAAACACCTTTTCATTATTGAAGGATATCATTCGTCAAAACACCAACCTCAAAACAGGACGCCATTTTTGAGCTGGCAGGCAGGAAGTATTCACTCTGAATGTCGGATGTTACGCAATGAACGGAAATGCAGGTAGTCATGTAAATAATGAGATTTTTTGAAATACATAAAACGTACCATAATTACTCATAAGGGGGGAAATCCAATAACGGGCTACTGTCCTGTCATGGTGTCAATACGATTTTCAGTAGCCTAATACATTGATAGGTGGATAAAAAAAAGTATTTTGATAAAAAATATATTTTACATTTTAAAAGATTTCAAACTAGCCACCCTTTTCCATGATGACAGCTTTGCACACTCTTGGCGTTCTCTCAACCAGTTTCATGAGGTAGTCACCATGAAAGCATTTGAATTAACAGGTGTGCCTTATTGAAAGTTAATTTGTGGAGTTTCTTTCCTTTTTGATGCATTTGAGCAAATCATTTGTGTTGTGACAAGGTAGGGTTGGTATGCAGAAGATAGCCCTATTTGGTGAAAGACCAAGTCCATATTATGACAAGAACAGCTCAAATAAGCAAAGAGAAACAACAGTCCATCATTACTTTAAGACATGAAGGTCAGTCAATCTGGAAAATTTCAAGGACTTTGAAAGTTTCTTCAAGTGCAGTCACTAAAACCATTGAAATTGGCTCTCATGAGGACCGCCACAGGAAAGGAATACCCAGAGTTACCTCTGCTGCAGAGGATAAGTTTATTAGAGTGACCAGCCTCAGAAATTGCAGGCCAAATAAATGTTTCACAAAGTTCAAGTAACACACACATCTTAACATCAACTGTTCAGAGGAGACTGTGAGCCACTACTAAAGGACATCAATAAGAAGAAGAGACTTGCTTGGGTCAAGAAACATGACCAGTGGACATTAGACTGGTGGAAATCTGTCCTTTGGTCTGATGAGTCCAAATTTGAGATTTTTGGTTACAACCGCCGTTTCTTTTTGAGTCGCAGAGTAGGTGAACGGATGATCTCCGCATGTGTGGTTCCCACCGTGAAGCATGGAGGAGATGTGATGGTGTAGGGATGCTTTGCTGGTGACACTGTCAGTGATTTATTTTGAATTCAAGGCACACTTAACCAGCATGGCTTCCACAGAATTATGCAGCGATACGCCATCCCATCTGGTTTGCACTTAGTGGGACTGTCATTTGTTTTTCAACAAGACAATGACCCAACACACCTCCAGAAAGTGTAAGGGCTATTTGACCAAGAGGGATAGGGATGGAGTGCTGCATCAGATGACCTGGCCTCCACAATCACCTGACTTCAACCCATTTGAGATGGTTTGGGATGAGATGGACTGCAGAGTGAAGGAAAATCAGCCAACAAGTGGGCTCCTGCATGATGCAGCGGTCTAAGATACTGCAACTCAATGCAAAAAGCATCACTGCAGTCCCTGGTTTGAATCCAGGCTGCATCACATCCAGACGTGATTGGGAGTCACATAGGACGGCGCACAATTGGCCCAGTGTCGTCCGAGTTTGGCTGGGGTAGGCCGTCATTATAAATAAGAATTTGTTCTTACCTGACTTGCCTAGTTAAATTTAAAAAATACACATTTTCATATGTGGGAACTCCTACAAGACTTTTGGAAAATCATTCCAATTGAAGCTGATTGAGAGAATGCCAAAAGTGTGCAAAGCTATCATCAAGGCTACTTTAAACACTTTTTTGATTACTACATAGTTATTTCATGGTTTTGATGTCTTCACTATTATTCTACAATGTAAAAAATAAAGAAAACCTTTGAATGAGTAGGTGTGTCCAAACTTTTGACTGGTACTGTATATTTTTTTCAAAATTCTGTAAGAATTGAGGATCAAGTATCAATGACACTTATTGGATATGTCAGGGAGACAGGCATTAGTTACACAAACAATTTTAAAAAAAAGTTAAATTATGAACAAATAGAGAGCTATCTGAATATTCACCGTAGCTATTGTGTCACTGTGTGAGAGCCAGATCTATTATCGTGACACCATGACAAAAGTCATTGCTTTGCATCTTGCATTTCATAATAATGTCTTTGTGCTGAAATTATAACTAGACGTTTACTTTTTTTCTCCTGATGTCTAATCAAACAATGGTGTGATTACAGATATGACTGGAAGTAATAGAAAGCATGAAAGGTCAAGTGTAAAGTCAGACATCAGTTTTCCACACTGACAGAGACCAGAGACCATGACAGTGACTGTTGATTTGTTTGAAGTCTCAGTTGTTATGCTCTTTCACTGCACAAAAAAGGGCAACTCATGCCAATCAACAATACATCCTTTTCTTGGCAAATTCAATACAGTATGCAGTAAGCCTTGGCCTGAATGTATTAAATATGATTTTAAGATCTGTTCTTAGACAATAGTGAACCCTGTTTAATGGCAACTTTTGCATGTTTGACTTGCCAGAATGGATGTATTCCCTATTTGATTGCATTATACTAATAGAGCTCTTTTTGAGGATGTAATTAAGTGGAGTTTATAGTCTTAGATTAAAGCATCCTCTAGATCACAGGCAATGTTAATGGAGTGATGCATTTTCACTGGGAACCAGATGGGAGCACATCACAGCGAAGCAAAACAGCACTAAAGGAATGGGCAGGGCCCTGCCATTGCTGTTATAGGAAATAAAAAAGAGGGCAAAGTGCATTAAAAACTACAGCAACTCAAAGAATGTCTATTTCAACACAAAATGGTGGCTTGCAGAACATTCATCTTGATATAGTGAAGGAGAAAATAACCTGACACAGGCTTTTTTGGAACAGTTCTTTTGCCTCCATGTTATCCTTAAATTCTGGCAAATGATGATACGCGTGTGAGTATCTGCACTTTTGAATATGAGCGTGTGGCTTGTCCTCTTTGTTGTTACTCAAGAGCAATACATCACTCTAGTGCCATTAATATCTTTCCAGATTTTGACACGTATCTCAGTTGTACATCATAAACACACTTTCACAAGCAAGCACACACACATGCGTGTAATTACTCAGCACGCACGCACGCATGCACACACACACACACACACACACACACACACACACACACACACACACACACACACCCACACACACACACACACACACACACACACACACACAAAACACACACACACACACACACACACACATTAACCAATAACTTCCTTCAGGAGTTCTCCATTACAAATAACTTGAATGGGTGAACACCCCAAATCAATGGAAGAATGTTCTCAGAGAGGGAGCGAGAGAGTCCTTCCATGTTCCGATGTGGAGGACTGTTTCTCCTCCAGCCCTTCTTGAATAAATCACCATCTCATTCAGAGCTGTAAAGGCTGATTAAAGCAGCTCACTCAGGACCATTACTAATGACACTGTTTGGAGATCAGCTTTAGAGACAACATATCAGACACAATTACTCCAGGAGCCAGGAGGACACCCATATTGTGTTTACTGGAAGTGTCCATCTGGACAAAAGGCATGTTGACGCATACTGGCGATTGCAGTTAACAGGCACGCCACCTCCAATAGACCTGGGTTATTGTGGACAAAGATGGCTTATTCTAGAACCACCAGTGTCAGTCTTTTCTATAGGCATACAGGAGAGTAGGCCACAGCAGGGTTCAAATTCTTGACTTTAAATTAGGAACCCTGGCTGGCCCTGGGCCCCACAGCCCTCCAATAGAGAGACTCAGCAGTTCTGTCACTGCCTGTTAAGGGATGTTAAGCCCCCATTACAGTAGGAGATGGGACGACCATGGGTTTGGGCCACCCCAAAAATGCTGAACCACCACTCTTCAATATTAACTTTTCCAGTCAGGCAAATCGGGCCTGTAATAGGGTAATTTAATATGTGCAAATACAAGACACACTTGCAAAAATGCCACAGGGGACGTTTATAAATATGGCATATAACAGAGTACTTCATAATCTTTCCTGATTCATAAAACAACACATTATATTAGTCTTATTGGCTACCAACCACTGCTATATGTTTTTTACATGGGGAAATGCATTTGGCTTGTGTTGTTATCTTCCTTTATTAACCCACCCCCTTTCCTCTAGCCCAGTGATATCGCTCCGAGGGCAGGGCCTCTCTGCATGAGCAGCTGCCTCACATCTGGAACTTAATATAAACATCATGGCCAATAAAATCATTCCATTTCCTTAATTACTATTCCTGTCATTTCCGCACTAAATGAAAAGTTATTAATTCGGGGCCAACACAAACACACTCCTCCAATATGAGGAGCTACTCCTGAAGCTGCATCACCCTGACTACAGAGCGCTGTCACTGGGCTGGAACCCCCACATGTAAGGGATCAAGGCCCCCCCGTGTATGTGCGGGGATAGGAGGCCATGGTGCCGCATATATTAATGGAACACGAAATAGCGTCTTGTTTTCCATCCCCACCAAATCCACCACTGAAGCCAGTAAAACCATGACAGGCGCAACCACTTGTTTTGTCTCTCCCTCCCTCTTCTTCTCTCTCTCTCTCTTTATTTTTCTCTCTCTCTTTCTCCCTTGTTCTTTCACTGCTTCTCAGTATGTTCAACACATGCCTTTAATGACCGACCTACTGTTTTTCTCTCTTCAGCTCAGTACTTCTCTTTTCTCCAAAACAATTTTTCACTCACTTCTTTCACACACTCTGACTGTCCCAGTGTTCCTCCCTGTCTGTGTGGTTGCTGGTGAAGGTGAGATTCTCTGTGGTGATGACAGCCATGGCCCTGGTGGTGGCCAGTCTAGTGGCCAGTCTGGTGGCCAGCCTGGTGGCCAACCTGTGCCCATAATTCCAAAGGTGTTAAAGCAATTCTCCTTCTTGCCTGCCCCAGACACGTGCTGGAAGGAAATCACAATCTTTCACAGTGTCATATGTCCCACACAGAATTATCAACGGAAACCAGCTCTACAATACGTCATTATCATCTCTTCCTAGCAGTTGTAGTGTGTCCCATTGATTTCACGGCTCCCACTGCCTTCGGGCATAGCCAACGGGCACAGAATGGAGGCTGCACATGGATACATTGATGCATCTCCTTGTAAAATGTGTCACACCAAATGTATCTTTGCATCTGCATACGTACATGGTGATGAATGCTTGACACACATTAAATACAGCCAAAAGCTTCACTATCCCTCACATTAGTATGTTTTATATGATGGAAATGAATGTTCTGATTCTTCTTGAACCATTTTATTATCCACGAGTGGAAAAGGATTAAGTGTGCGATATAAGATAATTTAGAGAGTGATTCATACACAAAGATGAATGTATGCACTCAAATACCACTGGTTTTGTAGTCAATGCTCTTTCTGCACCACACACACTTACATTCCCAATTAAAGCCCATTATGGTTGTTCCACTAGAAACGACCACGGAGAGCAGCACCACGGACTCAACATTGTGGGTAAACAGATGTCTCTTGTGCTGTTATCCAAAGGAACTCAGGCTAATCCACAAACTTTATGATCATAATTAGGGGAGAGTGGGTTGAGCCAAAGGGGTAAGTTGAGCCACCCTTGTTTCTAGGAAACCATAATTTGACCAAATATTTAGGAAGAGGTCAACATTTCATGGAGTCTGTGAAGGAAGAAAAGTGGAAAGCAAGTTAGGTCCAAAAAACTGATTTTCACCATGTTAAATTAATTTATTGCGCTAGAGGTTTCATAATTCTTGTATCTAAACCAAAGTAGATCATTAAGATTGTTCTATACAACAGTTGGGGTCTCCATAAGCTTCGATATGAGGTCCTAAATCTACAAGAAAGTACATCCTGGTAGCTGTGTGGGCTAATATCATCAAAATGTTTGCCAAAATGAGCCAATGGCTGTGGGGTAAGTTGAGCCAATGGTTGAGCCAATTGCAAGTTGAGCAAATGGAAGAGTTTTCACCCCAGGCGTACTGCAAGGCATTATCACTGGGATATGAGGTAACAACAGGGCCTGGCCTATGTTAAAAGTGTTTTTAAAAAGTGCATGGGTTTGTTAGGTGTTAAGCTTGGACTAAAATATATTTAAAACGATTGAAAGACAAAAAAAAGCGATTGTGATTGTGTTGAATTGTGTTTGGGAAATAAAGATAGACGTGATTTAAAAAGTTAGTGGTAATATTACAAGCTATGTTTTAAAAACTGTAATGTTTACATGAATACTGATTATTTCCAGGGATACACAACATCCTGAAATATACTGTATGTAGATATCTTTGTTAGAAGAATACTATATTTCCCTTGATACAGTGATGCTGAATGTAAAAAATAAATGAACTTACTCAACTCTCCTCTACTGATCAAATTGAAAGTGAGAGAGCAGCCTTTATTGAGGACAGCAATACAAAAGTAAATGGAATTTGAGAGAGAAGTGTGGGCATTTGCTTTTCTTGTTGAGAAAATGTCTTACTGGCCCTGGGGTGATGGGATGCCCATGACCACAAGAGGGCGACATACAGCACCATTAATGAGCAACTATGTGTCATAGGGTAAAAACCAAAAACCTGCAGTTGATATTAAACCAAGTGAGATAAAATGTCCATTGTGATTCACTTTTAAAGGGCCATTCTCAATAAATAAAATTATACCATAAACAGGACATGTAGTGTGGCTCCATAGAAATAAGCCCACCATTATTTTTCCGAACTCATCAAAGCTTAAACCATTAATAGATTTGGATGCGTTGCACTGATGAAAGCAATAAACTAATTCATAAACACACAAGTTCAATATAGGTGTCACCCGGTTGCTCGTTGCCAAAAGTGTCATGTGTTTCCGCATCTCTGTTCCCATCGTCTTTCCCCACAAGCTTAATTAGACATTACAGTACTCACTAGGCTTCACAATACTCTGTTGTGGACAGCTGCGTAGGAACCTGGCCTTGCCAACAGCCTCTGGATATACAGCTGTGTGGGGAACAGTCCTTCCTATCTATCCTTTGGTCAACGCAGCAAATCAGGCCCAACATCAAACCAACTGACCGCGGAACACACACAGCAGCTTCCTCCCATCAGAACATTTGGAACAGTATAACAAACCATTTTACATGTAAAAAAAAAAAAAAAAGATTGGTATTTTTATCTCCAGTTCACACCACCACCAATGACATAATATTAAATCAGGTGATGTGTAAGCTACTGGCAGATTGCTTCTTTGACATTCAAGTGGTAAATGAGATCTTTCTTTAAGAACAACGGTATCAATTATTAACTGAGTTTTCCACAAGTTGTGTAGGCTCATGACCACTTGTTTAATGTGCAACAAGCAGGCCTCGCTCTAAACTATTGTCTTTTACAAGAAATTTGGCTTGGCCCCGAAGACCCTTACAAACTTCGACAGATGCACCATTGGGAGCATCCTGTCAGGCCACCGCCTGGTACGGTAATAGCACCGCCCACAATCGCATGGCTCTCAAGAGGGTGGTAAAGTCAGCCCAACGCATCACTGGTGGCACACTGCCTGCCCTCCAGGACATCTTCAGCACCTGGTGTCACAGGAAGACCAAGAAGGACATCAAGAACCTCAGCCACCTGAGCAATCTCCATAGACAAACATTTGCAGTAGAATGGCCTTACTGAAGTGCTCAGTGTCTTTCAATGTGGGACCGTCATAGGATGCTACCATTCCACCAAGTCAGTCCATCAAATTTCTGCCCTGCTACAGTTGCCCCGGTCAACTGTAAGTGCTGATATTGTGATGTGGAAACGTCTAGGTTCCCACACAAGCTCTCCTCAGTTGCAACAATCACTACTGAGTTCCAAACTGCCTCTGGAAGCAACGTCAGCACAATAACTGTTTGTCGGGAGCATCATGGCCGAGCAGCCGCACACAAGCCTAAGATCACCATGCGCAATGCCAAGCGTTGGCTGTAGTGGTGTAAAGCTCGCGTTCTCTGGAGTGATGCATCACGCTTCACTATCTGGCAGTCTGATGGACGAATCTGGGTTTGGCGGATGCCAGGAGAACGCTATCTGCCCCAATGCATGGTGCCAACTGTAAAGTTTGGTGGAGGAGGAATAATGGTCAGGGGCTGTTTTTCATTGTTTTGGCTAGGCCCCTTAGTTTCAGTGAAGGGAAATCTTAAAACTACAGCATACAAAGACATTATATTATATTATATTCTGTACTTTCAACTTTGTGCAACAATTGGGGAAGGCCCTTTCCTGTTTTAGCATGACAATGCCCCCATTCACAAAGCGAGGTCCATATAGAAATGGTTTGTCGAGATTGTTGTGGAAGATCTTGACTTGCCTGCACAGATCCCTGACCTCAACCCCATCAAACACCTTTGGGATTTATTGGAACACTGAATCGCCCAACATCAGTGCCCAACCTCAGTAATGCTCTTGTGGCTGAATGGAAGCAAGTCCCTGCAGCACTGTTCCAAAATCTAGTGGGAAGCCTTTCCAGAAGAGTGAGGCTGCACCATTGGGAGCAGCAAAGGGGCGATCAACTCCATATTAATGCCTATGATTTTGGGATGAGATGATCGACAAGCAGGTGTCCACATACTTTTGGTCATGTAGTGAATCCCAGAGTAACTGACCTGGGCTGTTGGACTGTTTCACCTATTGCTCTCTAAACACTCCAACGATGTAGAGGTTGTGGGTTTCAGTATGTAAACGTATGAGGTGTTTCCTCTACAGTGGGTTATAATCCAGTCCTTTAGGGAGAGCTCACAGAGTGCCATGCAAAGTATTCTGTGTGAATTTATTCTTAATCCTGATACATGAGGGGAAAGTTCCAGCAAAGAATGTATATGTGTGTGTGTGTGTCTCAGAGAGAGAGAAGCAGAGAGAGAGGGAGAAAGAGAGACAGAAAGAGAGCGAAATTGAGAGAAACTGTGTAAACAGGGTGTAGAAACCAGATATCCCCCCAATAGGGAGAGAATGTGTTTAGCAGAGTCCATTAAAGCCTAATGCCTCGGAGGGAGAGGCTTGTGTTTGGCATGGGGGTAGTCTATACTATGGAGGTGCATGTTCCCTGCTGTAACTAGCGGGCCGGCTAGACTCTCCCCAGACCAGACTGGGAGTGAGTAATGGGTATTGGTGTTTCCAGGCTCACAGCCCCTCGTGTGCCCAGTCCAGCTCTTGTGATGAAGTTACAGGGAGGGTAAGTGAGCTAGAGACAGAGAGAAACAGAGAAACAGAGAGAGAGAGAGCAAGAGAGAGAGAGGCGCTTATCTCCTCTAGCTGATGGAGGTCCTTTCAGATCATATTGCAGAGGAAGCTGAACTGACAGAGGAAGAATCTATCTGATTCAGATTCAAATTCACAATATTATTGAGCCTTGTTTATTAACACAGATTCAGGAGTATAATTTATTGTGTGTCTGTAAAGATCTTTAGTATTTTGAGAATAGGGCCTAAAGCAGGCCTGTTTGTACACCTTTCTTTTTTATATTTGTTAAACTTTGACCACAAGCAATATGTAAACTGGCACTTAGTGTGAGGTTATAAGTAGGGTTGCACATTTTATGGAATATTCAGAGGTGGAAACTTTCCTTGGGAGTAACGGGAATATATGGGAATTAACGGGAATATATGGGAATTAACGGAAATATATGCAAATTATATTAATACCATTTAAATGTAGGTGTTTTTTGCATTGTATATATTTACCATATCATATGGAGACAGAAACAAACTTTTACATCATCATAAGTAGACATAACTGCAAATGATTAAAGCCTTCCAATAAAATTTTTAAAAACAATTTAGTTAAAATGTAACTTTAATTAAATGAGGACTCTTCACATGGGATCATTTCACTGAACAACAAAATATAGGAAATATTGAATGGTCCCCAATGATCCATCAAATCTCCCAAAAACATTTTCAACATGATAGTCTAGAAACTAAGTCTTTGGTTGTCTTCCTCTTAGGCTTCCATGTCTTCTCCCTGGACCTCCTCAATGTCCACCTCTTGAACATCAGACTCTGAGGCCTCATCTTCACTGTCACTTTCCTTGTTGAGGATGGCTTGTTGTCCGGCTCAAAAAGCCTCAAATTTGCCCGGGTGGCCACCAGTTTTTCAACCCTTGTGTTGGTCAGCCTGTTGCGTGCTTTGGTGTGTGTTCCCAAACAAGGACCAGTTGCGCTCTAAACTGGCTGATGTTGATGGGATTTGGAGGATGATGGAGGCAACAGGGGAAAGAGCCTAAGATCCACAAAATTCCTTCCACCAGGTGGCTGATGTGATATGTTTGCACGACTGCCATATTGCATCTCCATCCCAAAGCCATTGCTTGGAAGTGTCCCGCCCTGATTTGTTTCACCTGTCCTTGTGCTTGTCTCCACCCCCCTCCAGGTGTCTCCCATCTTCCCCACTCATCCACTCCAGGTATTTATACCTGTGTTTTCTGTCTGTCTGTGCCATTTCGTCTTGTTTGTTCAAGTCAACCAGCATTTTCTCAGCTCCTGGGTTTCCCCAGTCTCTTATCTCGTCCTCCTGGTTTTGACCCTTATCTGTCCAGACGCTGAGCCTGCCTGATCACTCTGTCTGCCCCTGAGCCTGCCTGATCACTCTGTCTGCCCCTGAGCCTGCCTGCCGCCCTGTACTTTTGCAGCTACTCTGGATTATCGACCCCTGCCTGCTTGACCTGTCATTTGCCTGCCTCTGTTTGCTTCGTCCAGGCCAAGGTGGTGAGACACGGTAGCGATGACACCAGAGGCGTTGTTGATCTCTGCACTAGACAGGATGCTCTTGCCAGCATACTTGGGGTCCAACGTACGCTGCGGTGTGTATGGGCTTCAAGGCAGAAGTCTTACTTTTTGATGTATTTCAGAACTGCAGTTTCCTCTGCTTGGAGCAAATAGTGAGGTGTGCAGGGCAGTTCGGATTTCTTCTCTTACATTTGCAAGCAGTCTGAACATCAGACATGATGGCATTGTCTCCCTCAATCCGTGCAATGGCTACTACTATAGGTTTCACTCTGCTTACCGCTCTCTCCCAAAATACATCATCCAGGAGGATCCTTTTGATGGGGCTGTCCATATCGGTAGACTGTGATATGGCCATTTCTTGGAGAGACTCCTTCCCCTCCAGGAGACTGTCAAACATGCTGACAACACCACCAGATGGGTGTTGCTGGGCAGCTTCAATGTGGTGCTCTTATTCTTCTCACTTTGCTTGGTGAGGTAGATTGCTGCTATAACTTGATGACCCTTCAAATACCTAACCATTTCCTTGGCTCTCTCGTAGATTGTATCCATTGTTTTCAGTGCCATGATATCCTTGAGGAGCATATTATATGCATGAGCAGCACAGCCAATGGGTGTGATGTGAGGGTAGGACTACTCCACTTTAGACCAAGTAGCCTTCATGTTCACAGCATTGTCTGTCACCAGTGCAAATACCTTCAGTGGTCCAAGGTTGTTGATGACTGCCTTCAGCTCATCTGCAATGTAGAGACCGGTGTCTCTGTTGTCCCTTGTGTCTGTGCTCTTGTAGAATAGTAGTTGAGGGGTGGAGATTATGTAGTTACAGTGGCAAGAGAAGCATGTGATCCCTTTGGAATTACCTGGACTGCATAAATTGGTCATAACATTTGATCTGATCTTCATCTAAGTCACAACAATAGAGAGTCTGCTTAAACTATTAACACAAACAATATGTTTTCATGTCTTTATATGAACACAACATGTAAACATTCACAGTGCAGGGTGGAAAAAGTATGGGAACCCTTGGATTGAATAACTGGTTGACCCTCCTTTGGCAGCAATAAACTCAACCAAATGTTTTCTGTAGTTGCGGATCAGACCTGCACAACGGTCAGGAGGAATTTTGGACCATTCCTCTTTACAAAACTGTTTCAGTTCAGAAAAAATTATTGATGTCTGGTGTGAACCGCTCTCTTGAGGCTATGCCACAGCATCTCAATCGGGTTGAGGTCAGGACTCTGACTGGGCCACTCTAGAAGGCATATTTTCTTCTGTTGAAGCCTCTCTGTTGATTTTTACTTCTGTGTTTTGGGTTGTTGTCCTGTTGCATCACCCAACTTCTGTTGAGCTTCAATTGGCGAACAGATAGCCTTACATTCTCCTGCAAAATGTCTTGATAAACTTGGGAATTAATTTTTCCGTTGACGATAGCAAGCTGTCCAGGCCCTGAGGCAGTAAAGCAGCTTCAAACCATGATGCCCCCTTCACCATACTTTACAGTTGGGATGAGGTTTTGATGTTTGTGTGCTGTGCCTTTTTTTCTCCACACAGTGTTGTGTTCCTTCCAAACAACTCGACTTTAGTTTAATCTGTCCTCTGAATATTTAAAATGTAAAATATATTCACCCCATCCAGTACTGTAATCAAAACTTACGAGAAAGTATGTAGTCATTGGCCCAGACAGTGTAGTAGTGTGGGCTCAATAGCATCTCATTAGTGTGCAAGATCTTAAGAATCAGCTGTACAAGTGATGGAAGAATGCACTGCACATGTGATGGAAGAATGCACTGCACATGTGATGGAAGAATGCACTGTGCATGCAGAGGGTTGCAATTTCATTGAATTGGGGATAGTTTAACCAAAAATTGCCACAAGACCTAGAATTGCCTTGTGTATCCCACAAAAAAGGTTGACTGTTATAAGCTAACTTTTTTTGATGAATTTAAGCAAAATTCCTGGCTTAACTTCCCATGGAGCATTTCTGGAAAAATTCCCTTTGCACCCCTATTTTTAAGCCACAGTGACCTCCAAAACCTGCACCAGCGATGGTTGTATGGACTGAATCGGTCTGGTCTGTGGCCTTATCTGGAGAAACAAACCATAGAATACCATACTATTTATCCTGTTGGGGGTTGAGGACTTGGGATGTGGAGAAAATGATACAAATTAGATTATTGTTCTGGAACATGCCTCGACAGTAAAGAGTAATCTTCCCTTCTGTCTCTTTATTTATTGCACCTCCATGGCTTTTTTCCCCTTGTGATTAACTGGTTATTGGCTCTCTCCTCCTCTGCTCCACCATCCCCATTATAAGACCATCACTACTGCTTGCCAAGCCAATGCGCATGATGTCACTTCCTCCCCTGGTCATGATGGTTTGAGCTTGGCCAGCGATGGCTGTGACAACTTGTGCCCTACTGGGAAGACTGGGGTCTGCCAACCTGGCAGCCAGCCATCACCCCAACCCACCACCCTGCCCACAGCAGAAACTATTGCAGTCCACAAAGGAACCCCCGTCCCTATGATTTCCTTTTCAGAGGGCAGCTTTATACTGTGTGTCCGGAATGATGTATGCCCAGTGTCAGTTAATGCTGGTTCCTCCTCCTCTCTCTCTTCCTACCTTTCATCCTACGTTTCCTCCTCCTCCTCCCATCTTATTTATTCTTATTTAGCCCAGGTCTTTGTTGTTGTTTTGCGAGGCAGAGCGGGGCAGGCGCTCGGCGGGCCTGTGGCGGGTGATGGATGGCTTCTGGAGAGGAAACGCAGTGCTGCCGATGAGAGAATGTGGAAATGTACGGATGGCACAAGGCCCGTTTGGCCTGGCCCATGCTGGGTTCTGTTAAAACAGCCTTTCTTCCTTTGCCAGAGGGCAAACATAGCGGGGGCTGGAGGCAGGGGAGGCACAGGGAGGGTGGGTGGACACAGGGCTGGGATCAAACAGTGCAGAGGCAATGAGGGGTGATGCTGGTGGGGGGGTAAATTGAGTGGACAGTTTTAATTCAAATAAGATTAATCATGCCAGAAAGCCCCCCTCCATTCCTTTCTTGTGTTCTCTCTCTCTCCTGTCTGTCTGTGTCTGTCTGTCTTTCTCTCTCTGTCTGTCTGTCTGTTTATTGGGATTTTCACCACTGTGGTCTGTTCAGTGCTCAGCTCACTGTCTGGGCTGGGTTACTGAAGTCATTAGTGTTCAATGCCTAAAGACGTTAGCTGTGTTTCATTTCCTACCTTGATATGAATCCCATTAATAACATACATTTTGATCGTCATTAAAACGCCACTCTACACAATGTGCTCCTGTGAGCCTGCAGATGATATAGCAAGTGGAGGACGGATCCAGAAATACTGTTTTCAATTCCCTGTATTATCTAAAGTTGGGGATTTTGCTTGCGGCTGATGTTGGTACATGATGGTATGGAGAGAGGATGCAGCTGCCGTTGTTGTCTTCAGTAGTGTGTGATTACACAGGCCTCCCAACCATGGCTGTGGCTTCTGGGTTGGAAACCAAACCCCAGAAACGTGGTAAAACTGGGAGAAACCACCCGCCACTCAGTGGGTCAGATACCGGCGGGAGGAGAGTACAGTGATGATTTGGAGGTTAGAGCCCAATCACTTCCTTATGTGACCATCCCAATCTGATCAGAGCCACTTCCACCAATGCTTGGTGAGATGGAGAGAGAGAGATGAAGGGATGGAGGGAGGGAGTGATGGAAAGGGGGAGGAAGAGGATTAAATCGAGATGATGAGATTGGAGAGAGAGTGCACATCTCACTTTTAAATAGTGCACTGTCCCAAAATTATGGCATGAAATAGCATGAAAAATATTATACAAAAGTATGTGGACACCCGTTCAAATAAGTTGATTCGGCTATTTCAGTCCCTTTGCTGACCGGTGTATAAAATCGAGTACACAGCCATAAAATCTCCATAGACAAACATTGGCAGTAGAATGGCCTCACTGAAGAGCTCATTGACTTTCAATGTGGCCCCGTCATAGGATTCCACCTTTCCAACAAGTCAATTTCTGCCCTACTAGAACTACCCTTGTCAACTGTAAGTGTTCTTATTGTGAAGTGGAAACATCTAGGAACAACAACGGCTCAGCCGTGAAGTGGTAGGCACACAAGTTCACAGAATGGGACTGCTGAGTGCTGAAGCACGTAGCGCGTAACAATTGTCTGTCCTCAGTTGCAACACTCACTTCCGAGTTCCAAACTGCCTCTGGAAGCAATATCAACACATTAACTATTTGTCGGGAGCTTCGTGAAATGCGTTTCTATGGCCCGTGCTACCGCACACAAGCCTAAGATCACCATTTGCAATGCCAAGCATCGGCTGGAGTGGTGTAAAGCTTGCCGCCATTGAACTGTGTAGCAGTAGAAACACGTTCTATGAAGTGACCGACTGACAGATAAATATGGGTTTGGCGGATACCAGGAGAACGCTACCTCCCTCAATGCATAGTACCAACTGTAAAGTTTGGTGGAAGAGGAATAAAGGCCTGGGGCTGTTTTTAATGATTCGGGCTAGGCCCCTTAGTTCCAGTGAAAGGAAATCTTAACACTACAGCATTCAATGACATTCTAGACAATTCTGTGCTTCCAAATTTTTGGCAACAGTTTGGTGAAGGCCCTTTCCTGTTTCAGAATGAAAATTCCCCAGTGCACAAAGCGAGGTCCATACAGAAATTGTTTGTCGAGATCGATGCCGAAGAACTTGACTTGCCTGCACTGATCCTTGACCTCAACCCCATCAAACTCCTTTGGGATGAATTGGAACGCCAACTGCGAGCCAGGCCTAATTGCCCAACATCAGTGGCCAACCTCACTAATGTCTTTGTGGCTGAATGGAACATCTAGTGGAAAGCCTTCCCAGAAGAGTGGAGGCTGTTATTGCAGCAATGGGGGAACCAACTCCATATTAATGCCAATGATTTTGGAATGAATGGGTTGACGATCAGGTGTCCACATACTTTTGGTCATTTAGTATATACATTTGTATTCCGAAAGCTAATTTCCTGCAATTCTAGTCATTTTGCCATGGGGTTTTGTACTGTGTATTTAAATACTTCATTCTCGACATAGATCATTCTAATATTTCTACAACTGTACATTGTATTTTAGTTACCCTGTTTACCCACCACATATTTATTTACAGTATATATACTGGATTCTTGACGTACAATGCTGTGAAAAAGTATTTTCCCAATTATGATTTTCACTACTTTTGCATATTATTGATACTAAATGTTATCAGATCTTCAACCAAAACCTAATAATAGATAAAAGAAACCTGAGTGAACAAACAACATAACAATTACATACTTGTTTAATTTATTTCATAACTTTGTTTACGTAACACCTGAAGCCCCTGTGTAAAAAAGTAATTACCCCCTTACACTAAATAACTGGTTGTGCCACCATTAGCTGCAATGACTCCAACCAACCGCTTCCTATAGTTTTTGGTCAGTCTCTCAGGAATTTTGGCCCATTCTACCATGCAGAACTGCTTTAACTCAGCGAAATTTGTGGGTTTTGGAGCATGAACTGTTCGTTTCAAGTCCTGCCACAACATCTCAATTGGGATCAGGTCTGGACTTTGACTTTTAGCCATTTCCATATAGACTTGTTTTTCGGGGTTTTGGATCATTTTCTTGCTGCATCTTGCTGCTTTTCAGCTTCAACTCAGACGATGGCCTGACATTCTCCTGTAGAATTCTCTGATACACAGCAGAATTCATGGTTCATTCTATTAAGGCAAACCCACCACCACCATGCTTGACCGTTGGTATAAGGATCTTACTGTGGAATGCAGTGTTTGGTTTTCGTCAGGCATAATGGGACCCATGTCTTCCAAAAAGTTATACTTTCGACTCATCTGGCCAAAGAACATTCTTCCAAGAGTTTTGATGATCATCCAGGTGCTTCCAGGTGCTTTTTTGACAAACTTGAGTCAAGTTTTTGGATGAGATGGGTCCCATTGTGTCTGGATTCTTGCATTGTTAGGAGCCAGTAACATCAGCATTTTGTTGCACCAGCTATAACATCTGCTAAACTGTGTACGTGACCAATAAATTCATATTTATGAAATGGCTTGAACATCATTTGAGTCATTTGAGAATGGGTAACTCTATTGTTTTTTATAAGTATGAGAAACGGTTGGGTGTGTGAGGAACTAGAAATGAATAATAATAATGCATGGATTGTTGTATCCTCTCCTTAGATGTTCCCTGAGTATAATCAAGGATGTTGAAAGTACGTATTTGTACACAGTGCACTATTTCACAATTGTAATTGTATTGCATTGAGCTGTAACATTTTCAGAACATTTCTTTTTCATCCACAGTTGTATTCCCTCCCTTATTAAACATTCTAGGTTCTACATTTCTAAACATTTGGACAGAAATAAGAGACGTCAAAGTACAGTTCTGCAGTGAATAACATTCTTGCATGACAGAAATGTCAGTGTCTGTCAATGATCTAAACCAGACATTGTTTTGGAGGATTTTTTACTTTACCTCTGAAACTCAACCATGTTTGAAAGCCTATCCTATTTCCAAGAGAAGTACATGGATGGATTGGGATATATAATCAATGTCATTTTTGTCTTATTCTGCTATGTTGCTCTCACCCTCCTCTTTTTTCATTCTTCTTCACAGTTGAATGGAGTTGGTTTATTGGCCCAGCCTTCCTGTTCTGTGGCAGTGGGACCTTGCCAGTCGTCGTGGTTACTATAAAAACTAATCATTTCAATTTCCTTGTATCTTATTTCGTTCATTTACTTTAATCACAGTCTATGGGAGACGCCAATGTTTCCCCATAAGTGGCGTCTGTTAAAGAGAGCAGAAATGCAGAGAGGGCCTTTTGAGCTGGCACCAGGGCAAGACATCCATGCTACCTCATTTAATGACTGCACTGGAGCTCAAGCGATTAGGGCTCATCTCAAAAGATCTCGATGCCCTTTTGATGTTCGGATCCTACAAATGAAATAAGGAGGAGGGGAAAAAAATGTATGACATCTGGTTTTGGAAATCATTTAGAGCGGACTGGCTTTCAAAACTGATAGGGGGTGAAAATGGCTTGATCTGAGTTGGCCCTTCCCTGCGAGCTTAGTAAGAGAGAGACAGAGAGAGGGAGAGAGAGAGCAAGAGAGAGAGAGATACAATAAGAGAGGGCATGAAGGAGTGGCGGAGTGGCAAACCAAGGCTATGACTAGTAGTCCTGTAGGATGCCTGAGTGAAGGCAGCAGCAGGCCAGTGAATGATTATGGTCCGTCTGGGAAATTAATTAACAACGATTCAGACAGGAAACTAGAACCAGAGCTCAAGACTGCTTTCATGTCTCATTTCATTTTCCAAAAGAAACCTCATTTTTCTTTATTTATTATTTTCATACAAGCTCATTCGAACTTCATCAATATTGTGTCCATCAAAGAATGGGAAAAGCCCATCCATTGTCAAATATTTTGGAAAGGTCTTAGAAGATGTGATAAGATTTTGTTGAAATATTGTTTATAGTATGTGTTGTTGGTGATGGAGGTGAGCGAAAACAATCTTTGCCCTGTCACAGCATGACACAGAAAGCAGGTTCTGTTGGTCACACTTGGAGGCGTAACAGTAATGACCTGAGGGACTGGGGGAGAGGGGGAGAAGTGGACACAAGTGTTTTATGATCTGGCATCACAGTGAACAAAGCAAGTAATCGCCAGACACAGAGGAGCAGGTAGTTTCACTTAACCCCTTTTCAGGACCAACTGCTGCCTTAACTGGAAGCACATGGCACAGTGTACATTAGAGAGGCAGCTTCGCCTTCTGCCGCCGGCTCCACCTTCAGCAGATCCATCTCTCTCAGAGCCGACATGGGGCCTCCGGCCACACCTCCAGGCAGGGAGAAATATTCACATAGCCTAACAGAAGATGACAGGTTGGTCAACCCCAAAACTCACTCTACTGCCCCACTGCATCATGGTAGAAGGGTGTTGCAGAGAAGCCAAGGTAATGACACTGTTATTCCACAGTAGCTGATGCTCTCCTATATGCTCTGTAGACACTTAAGTTACAGCAGCTAGCTGACCACACAGCAAATAATACATAAAGACTTGAGAAAGTCACAACCGTGGTTTGTGCGAGGGGTACCTGTACCTTCAAATGGAGCAGGAAGCATACATCTCTTAGACTGTGGTCTGGTCTGCTGTTTACTGGATATCTGTGGGCTGTGGCTTTCCCTCTCTCCCATTAGTGTGTTTGGTGTTGTTAGCATGCCAATTGGCCTACGGTAAATGCTCCTCGTTGGTCGGCCACTCTGGAAGGCAATATGGCCGCAGAAACCCCTGAGATGGTGTAGGATGGATAAGGTGTGTGTGTAGTTGTGTGTGTATATATGTGTGTCCATAAGTCCATGTATACTGTAGATGTGTGTGTGTGTGTGTGTGCCTGTGTCTGTGTCTGTCTGTGTGGGGAGGGTCAGGATCAATGGCTGTGACCACCATCCATCTTGGAGGTCTATAGCTGCCTGGCCAGGTTAACTCCTTCTCTAGTCCAGTATCCCCAGTATCAGGTTCCTGCATGTGGTTCCACTTAAACCACCATGGTTGGGCCACAGACAGTAAGGCAGGCAGGCCACAGAGCTGGGGTGAGGAAGACCTAGTCCCAGACACTGGCTAAATGACTGGGGTGCAGTACTCCTGTCCTGATAACATAAGACACTTCATTGTAATAAGCTACGTAGTCTAGCTTGCTCTAAGGGAAAATCTTATCTATTCATATGAGACCATAGATCATCACAGTTACTCTTCAATGGACAGATTTGCCTATTGAAGCTGATTAAAGCATTCATTGTGAAGAAAGATTACACTAACTGACCATTGGGTTATCAGCGGCAAGGCAAAAGGCAAATTACAATTCAAATGGGCTCAGGAGAAGCACCTCGGAATTAGAGCAAGTCAATGAAGCAACAGAAAATTCTAAAAAGATCTAGCTCTCTTTTAGAAATACAAACAGAAAATAGCATGCACAGCACATTACTTTTGTCCGTTTGAAACAGATGGCCCACTCGCTCCTGCCCATGTCCCTGTTGCACCACTTACTGTGGGCCCTGTATCACTGTATTCTTAGTGATGCGTCCAGACAGCCATTCTCCAATGCAGCAGGAGAAATCTGATATCTACACATTCACCCTTCACAAAAATGAAAATAAAATACCCACTTCTAGGTTTCACTCTGTCTTAATTTCCTCCTTCCAGTATGATAATTTTCTTAAATATCAATTCCTCAACCGAGACACATAATCATTATGGAGGAAAGGAGAAGCTACCTGTGTAATGTGTTTAACAGAAATTAACCTGGTTAGCTGCTGGCACTGTTTGAAAATGAGAAAGTGCTGATGGTCCAATTCAATTTCCCTACCTCCAAATTACTCCCTCTCTGGCTTAGGATTTCACCTAAATGGCCAAACCTTAAAACACTGATGCTAATTTCATCATATTAGAGCCCCAATCAAATAGTTTAAATGATTGTTAATGCTATTTGCTTTATTTATTTAAGTACTGGGAATGCACTAGGGCTGGGCACTATAGAGTTATGTTACTGTCCCTGACGTATGTGTGTGTGTGTGTAGTGTAGTGTACATATATGTTGTGTATACTGTAAGAAACAAGGACTCAAACGATGGAAGACAATATGCAGTGTGTGCATTACCCCATAATAACACAATAATATATTATATTAGTGTCATTAGATATGGCTTATTAGCTATGTGGCATCACCAAATTAATACAACTTCCCAGTTTACTTTTATGCAGAGGATGTTTTTACTGGGTGAGAGCAGAGCTAGCTGCTGTCCTCAATATGTAAAGACAAATACTGTGTGAGTGTGTGTGTGTGTGTGTGTGTGTGTGTGTGTGTGTGTGTGTGTGTGTATGTATGTGTGTGTGTGTGTGTGTGTGTGTGTGTGTGTGTGTGTATATGTCAGGCTATAGATCTGTGGATTAGGGGCTCGGTTGGCTTGTGGTCGTGGGTGGACCACCTGGGCCAGCCACATCATAAACAACAGCTTTGTCTCAGCCTGCCTGTGTGGACATTACCATGCAGCAGGCCACTCGGGCTCCACCTTCACTTAGGCTTCATCTCTCCTGAGTCCTGACCTGTTGTTGCAGGAGAGACCTACAAACAATTGGCTTGTCCAACATGTAGGATTGCACTCTATGGAACACCACGTTGAGGATATAGTGGAGGGAAACTGATGGAAAGAAAGGACCAACAAGAGGAAAATGCTGGAATGTTTATTTGAAAGTGATTTTGTTTTATAATTTATTAGTGATAAATTCATATCAAGATGCTGCTCCCTAACTTCCTGCCCCATCTGAAACCCCCCCCCCATCCTATTCCCTGGGCTTAGGGCTCAACATTACATAGCTGGTCCAGATCTGATTTATCTGTTTGGCCCCTTCTACTGCAGCGTGGGTCAGCCTAATAACCTTTGTCAGCTCTTTAGGTGTGAAGAAGGTGTATTATAACCATTTGGGCAGAAACGGGCAAGCTTTCCCGATATTGACTCAAACACAATGAGGGGAGAAGGAGGGGGAGCACAGAATAAAGTGACACTAATGGAGCATTGATGACAAAACAAGCCGCGCATGGGGACCACTTTCCAGCGTTTTTGATTCTTAATGCCGTAGCCTCGGGTTTCAACATGTCTTGAGTTGGTGCAGCAGCCCGCGCCTGGCGGATCTGCCCGGGGATTAGGATTTCCTCGCGAGGAAATGGTCACGTGATTTACTGTTGCTGGAGAGGCGCTACAGGTGCTAGCCCGCAAGGAGGGAGGTATAAGATGACAATAAATACAGCTCTCTGGAACCACACTGGGTTCCGCGTCTTGGTCCGGAATTGGCTCTATCGTGACCGGGCTGGGAGGCTGGAACGTCACCCTATACTTTGAAAACACACTTTGATGGCAATTAAATATTAATGGAGGAATTATACCCTGAAAGCTGTATCCCCGTTACACGGAACACACAAATCACTCCAATCAGTGAGCCAACTGAAATAGAAATGGGATGGTTGGACATATTTCACTATTATCATCATCACTGATATACTTACTATTAATAAAACAAATAGAGAGGAGTAGGAGGAAAATAATATAGCAACTATATGATTACTGCAAGTTATCTGTATAAATATACAAGAAAGGAAAAGGTCATATGCATGTGGTTATTGTTTCGTTTATACCATCATGCATGTGTGACCTTGAGTGGGATCTATCTTGAAGAATGCTCATACGTAGGGGTCAAGGGGTCAGACTTAGGGTGTCATTAAAGAGGCACAGATCCAACTGTCAAAGCTTTGTATTCAACCTCCTATATCAAAACCCTGGTCCAGGGTGAGAAAGACGGCAAATTGAATTAAAGAATTACAAGTCACTCACAGTACAATTACTGGGCGAAAGAGTGAGAAACAGCACAACTTAAAGAACATCCCTTTCTTACTCCGTTTAACTCTCTCTCTCTCTCTCTCTCTCTCTCTCTCTCTCTCTCTCTCTCTTTCCCCTCAATATACAGGAATGGCTTCCTCCCAAAGGAAAACATCCCCCTCTCTCTCGCCTGTGTCTGTCAGCGATTCTGTGTGGGCCTGACTCAGCTCAGCCTGCAGCCCAAAATATCCCCTCATGGTTCCTGTGAATGAGACAGACCACACAGACCACAGGCACACAGCCCTTAAAATACAGTCCAACTCAGCCACTGCTTAATTCATTCATTAAGAAAAAGAACAGAGCCCAAGCTGAGGCCCTGGACTGCTAATAGAGTGGCTGACACTCAATGCTCTTTTCAATCAAAACCTTTATCTGGAAATTTATGGGGGAAGGAAGACAACGTGTCTGAATTACAGTTATTTCTAGTTGAGTCCCATGTCTTCCACAAACTAACACGGTTCCCAAAACCCATTTTTGCAGCGCACAAAGAATGTTGTTTTGTCTGATCCCTGAACCATCTGGATATCGGTTTTGCTTGTGTACTCTGTCAGTCTTGGTGATGGCGCTCTGCGTAGTAGAAATGCATTACCTTAGAGAGAGTTGTTTCATCACTATGATTCATTGTCCTATAAAGGAGTGTGATGAGCATTGTCTCGTCAGATCGTACTACTGATCGTGCTGCCTTTAACTCCCAGATCAGCCACAGTTCGGACAAGGAGGAGTGTTGGAGGGAGTTGTATAAAGAGCAGTCTGAGGCAGAGAGACTATTCATTGCAGCAGTATTGTTTAATAAAGACAGCTATTTGTCTGCATTCCTTTCCTGCTGTTCACTGGGTACCCTTCCCGGCTGAGAGGAATGCCAGCCTGGGCGACAGTGTTACGTGTGGGCACCATGCTAACACATTCCGTACCTCTCATCTGCCAACACACAGACAGTCCTGTTCCAAATCATATGCTATGTGTGTGTTTATATTCTTCGAAGTGAGTGAAGAATTGCTGTATACAGATTTGTGTGTGTGTACTCTATGTGCATGTGTGTGTGTGTGTGTGTGTGTGTGTGTGTGTGCGTGTGTGTGTGTAAACAGCTGGCAGGCCTGACTGTGGTCCTCCTGTGTACACAGAAGTGAAGGTATTCTGGCTGGGGTTGCCAGGATGGTTGGGGGATACTGACCTGAATGGGGCATTTATAGGAGACAGTAAAAATAACCCAGAGCTGGGCTAGTGGGGCTGTTTCAGCTAATGCCATCTGACTGGAGCCAACCAAACCAGCTCGCCGCACACATTTCACATTAACCACTTATTTCAGGCCTGATCTGGGCCGTGGCCTGCAACAACAAACCTGATGTAAGATAATGGTTAACCAGAAGAAATCCTCCCGCACAAGACGACCTCTGGGTTCACGATGGTTGCAGACGAAACCGTTTGATATTCAAAACTCAACAACGCTGCGCATGATGCAGAGAACCACCCTCACACCTCCTCATTTACCATTTAAGGTATTCACTGATTGGTCAGAGACTCCACTCAGCTGGTGTCCCAGGTAAGGCAGTGTCTGATTAAAGGGTGAGAATGAAATTAAAATCATTACCTCAAGCACCAGATTTGAATAGTTATGATGTATAACTTTGAAACTACTTCTGTCTGATGCAAGTAGAAAGCTGTTAGTATGTTGTTTATCAAGCAAAGATGTTCTAAGCCACTCATATAATGATAACATTACTGTAATCTAAAAGTTAATGGCAGGTGTGGGGGTAATTTGCTGTTATTAAACCATCCTCTCTTGGATGTAATGAAGGATATTGTTTGTGATAAGTGCTTTCTGTTTGTTATGTTCAGTCTCGAGTGTGAATAGAAGCCCATTAACTTGAGACCAACCTTTTGAACAGTGGTCTTTGAAAGCATTCTCTGAAACGGAGAAGGGATAACAGGGCTGGAATGATGCATGTGTACCAGACAGGAGCTGCCCATCATGCATCATTCTAGCTCGTCATTCATATTCAGTCCATAAAAAGTTTAGTTGTCGAGAGGCTAAATGGTGAAGTTCCCAGTTTTCACACTGTGTTGTAATTGATGCAGTTGGATTTTTGTCATTCATTAACAGTGGCAGCTGGGCCAGAGAATCATTTTGATTGTTTTATTCACCTTCAGGAAACTGAGAACATCGACAAACCCATTGCAGACATATGGCTATAGCAACAAAAAGGAAACATTAATACTTTTTCATCTCAATTTACTTCTTTCAGATTATTTTAATTTGGGAATAAATGAAAAAAATGACCAACAGCATCTACTTCCTAAAACAGCTGAATACAGCCGGCATGTTACCCTGGGTTCTCGTCAAATACTACCGCTGCACCATCGACCGTGTCCTGACCGGTTGCATCACGGCCTGGTACATGAATTTCTCTGTCCACAACCGCAAGGCATCACCATCAAGGACCCAACACACCAAAGCCACAACCTATTCTCTCCTTTACCATCGGGCAGACGGGATTGGAGTATGAGGTCTGGTACCAACAGGCTCAGAGACAGTTTATATCTAAAAGCCATCAGACTGATGAACACTTGAACTGGACTTACCACCACACACACACGCACACACGCACACACGCACGCACGCACGCACGCACACACACACACACACACACACACACACACACACACACACACACACACACACACACACACACACACACACACACACACACACACACACACATCATAACTGCTGCTACCAGACTCTTATTATACTGCTGAGGTTATACGCTCCCCCCATCCCCCCCTTCTCCAATACACATGTAAATATTGAACCATAAATTGTGCCTATTGGACTATATACTTATGCTAAAATGTTTATTCTATTATACTGAGCATTTATGTTTCTATTCTTATCTTTGCTTATTTCTTCTTGTTGTTGTTGCATTGTCGAGAAGGAACCTGCAAGTAAGCATTTGGTTGGACGATGTATACAATGCGTATCCCGTATATACAACTAATACAAATTCTAAACTTGAAACTAACATTTTATAGAACACAAACTAGCTCATCAAAATGACACAATATTTGGCACTGTTGTCTTAGATTCAATTTCAGGTTTATAAATGGGCCTACATTAAAAACCATCAACTTCACCTCTACATGGCCAGCTACAGACAAGCTATGTGACCATGCATGTGATCAACACATTTGGGTTGAATATGTGAGAAGTAAAGCTCCCTGAAAAAAAGCAACCCTGTTTATGAGGTGAGTATGGTTGACAAAATATTAAACAGAGTGTGTGTTTTTCTGCTAAATGTGATAATGTCCCCCTCGGGCTTCCAGGAGCCCAAGGATTAGGTACGAGTGCACGGCAAATGACAGAGATCCAAAACACAGCTCTTTAAAAGTCTTGGTTAACAGGACCCTCCAAACAGCCAGACCGCTTCAACAGCCAAACAAGATCTACATTGTTCAATTGCATGCCCAATGTGGGCATAACCCAAGCCCAGGACCATAAACAACTTTTAATTGGTTTAATTAAATACATGTTTTAATATAAGGACTATCCTTTTATTTACCCCGAGCGGAGGGAAATAAGACTTGGCCTCAGCAACAAATTCAATATGTTCATTATGTAAACACCTTGACAGGGAGGGAAAAAAGAGAGAGAGAGAAAGACCGACAGAAAGACAGACAAACACGTTTTTTGAGCAAGGTCCTTTTCAAAAAAACGTTTTTTTGTAGCTGTTTTTCTGAGGGAGTTGACAGATGCAACGTGAAGGAAGCAGGCAGAGTGTTTCACAACACCTTCTTCCTTCCTGACTGGAGTTACTGGCGGTGCTTGACTTGGGTAGGAGCTCACCAGAGCTGAGTATGTTCTAATGCTTGAGCTCCTGTTTCTCTTATTGAATATTAGCACAAAAGTATTGTGGAGCTCCTGCACCTAAATATAAACAGTATTTAAGGACCCAACATGAACACCGGCAACTATTTCAGTCCAAGTCAAGGGGAGAGAGGGATGGGATGAGAGAGAGGAGTGAAGATTGAAAGTGAACAGTAGGGCTCTACAGAACCATGACCTACTTATTACGTTTGCAAATAATGTGCTCAGACCCCAACCAAGGATTATCTAAAACCAGACTATAAATTGTCGGACAAACCAAAGATTCCAGACTCCCTTCACGTCATAGTACAAAAATTACAATCTCCACAATCCTCCACAATCACCCGACTTCAACTCAATTGAGATGGTGTTGGGTCTCATTTGGAAGTGAAGGAAAAGCAGCCAACAAGTGCTCAGCATATGTGGAACTTCTTCAAGACTGTTGGAAAATCATTCCTCATGAAGCTGGTTGAGAGAGTGCCAAGAGTGTGCAAAGCTGTAATCAAGGCAAAGAGTGGCTGCTTTGAAGAATCTAAAATCGAAAATATATTTGTATTTATTTAATACTTTACTAAATGATTCCGTATGTGTTATTTCATAGTTTTTATGTTTTCACTATTATTCTACAATGTAGAAAATAGTAAAAATAAAGAAAAACTCCTGAATGAGTAGGTGGGTCTAAACTTTTAATTTCAAGGAGAACAGAGGAAAACAAATAAACCATTCTATAGGGAGTCTGTCCTCATTAATACTTGCTTTGCCATTTATCAACACCCCATTCTTTCACCACTATTTAGATAGTACTAACAGGATTAACACATCTCACAAGAAGGGACAACACCTCTGTTGAACCTGACACACCTTGCGTATGGTTTGACTCACCAGACAGCCCGAAGTGTAGACATTCCTGTGCTGTGAGTGTGGTGCAGACAGTGTTGATATGCAAATAATGCTTTATCGCAGATCTAACATTATCACAGGGGCCTACTTTCCTCCTGCCCACGTAAACCTATGTCAACAACACCAAAACCAACATGAAAACTAGCTGCCTGGATAATCAAGCAGGAATCATGCCTGTTCATGTTTAATGAGTTGGGAGCTGTGGTTGTTTTTAGAAAATGTGTTAAATTAGGTCTACACCAGATCTACTGTTGGGAGCTAGCTCGGAAATTCTGAAAATGTATGTTAAAAAGATGATTCTAGCATTGAAAGATTCCAAAAATCAGACAATCATTTTAGGTCAGGTACCATCATTGGGCCGCGGGTGTGAAAGATTTAGTAGGCTACTGGCATTACACACCTGGCTAAAAGATTACTGTAGCTCTGCTGGAATCACTCATTTAGATGACTTTGACACCTTCTGAAAACAGAAGATACTCTACAGGAATGACGGAGTCCATCCAAATCATCTCGGGTCCTGGACTCGCATTTCAAGACTGCGTTGAGACAATGACTTATCGTTGACCAAAGACCAGCTCAGTTCATTCCTACCATTCTGATGCTGAGTTGTAATAATGCTGCAGGAAATGTACATTATCCCAGGGGCGTTGACAGACACAATGTAAGTAACTTCATTTATGTCCCCCTAACTGCCCTGAATACCTCTGTTGATCCTACAGTTATTGTATGCAGTAATCATGTGCCTATGACCCAGAGATACACTGTTGGCACTTAGGCGGTGTGCCCAAGTAGGAAGTCCACTGTGTGCAGCTCACCGTGCACTATCAGCTCCTATATAAATAACATGAGCAAGTCTACTTCTGATAAGATTCCCAGGAAAGAATTAAAATCAATCAAGTAACCCAGAAAAGTGCCAAAAATAGCCCATATTAACATATGTAGCCTTGGAAACAAGGTTCATGAAGTCAATAACTTGCTTATAACAGTTGACATTCATGTTTGGACTATCTTTGAAACTCACTTAGATAATACCTTTGATGATACAGTGGTAGCAATACATGGTTATAACATCTACCGAAAATACAGATGGGGGTGGCGTTACTGTCTATATTCAGAACCACATTCCTGCAAAGCTTAGAGACGATCTAATGTTAAATACTGTTGAAATAATGTCTACAGATTCATCTGGCTCACCTAAAGCCCATTCTGATGGGAAGCTGCTATAGACCACCAAGTGCTAACAGTCATTATATGGATAACATGTGTGAAATGCTTGATAATGTATGTGATATCAACAGAGGTATATTTTCTGGGTGATCTAAATATTGACTGGCTTTCATGCAGCTGCCCACTCAAGAAACAACTTCAAACTGTAACCAGTGCCTGCAACCTGACTCAGGTTATCAGTCAACCTACCAGGGTGGTTACAAACAACACAGGAATTAAATCATTAACACGTACTGATTACATCTTTACTAATGCTGCAGAAATGTGCTGTCACACCCTGATCTGTTGCACCTGTCTTTGTGCTTGTCTTCACCCCCCTCCAGGTGTCGCCAATCTTCCCCATTATACCCAGTATACAGTGCCTTGCGAAAGTATTCGGCCCCCTTGAACTTTGCGACCTTTTGCCACATTTCAGGCTTCAAACATAAAGATATAAAACTGTATTTTTTTGTGAAGAATCAACAACAAGTGGGACACAATCATGAAGTGGAATGACATTTATTGGATATTTCAAACTTTTTTAACAAATCAAAAACTGAAAAATTGGGCGTGCAAAATTATTCAGCCCCCTTAAATTAATACTTTGTAGCGCCACCTTTTGCTGCGATTACAGCTGTAAGTCGCTTGGGGTATGTCTTTATCAGTTTTGCACATCGAGAGACTGTAATGTTTTTCCATTCCTCCTTGCTAAACAGCTCGAGCTCAGTGAGGTTGGATGGAGAGCATTTGTGAACAGCAGTTTTCAGTTCTTTCCACAGATTCTCGATTGGATTCAGGTCTGGACTTTGACTTGGCCATTCTAACACCTGGATATGTTTATTTTTGAATCATTCCATTGTAGATTTTGCTTTATGTTTTGGATCATTGTCTTGTTGGAAGACAAATCTCCGTCCCAGTCTCAGGTCTTTTGCAGACTCCATCAGGTTTTCTTCCAGAATGGTCCTGTATTTGGCTCCATCCATCTTCCCATCAATTTTAACCATCTTCCCTGTCCCTGCTGAAGAAAAGCAGGCCCAAACCATGATGCTGCCACCACCATGTTTGACAGTGGGGATGGTGTGTTCAGGGTGATGAGCTGTGTTGCTTTTACGCCATACATAACGTTTTGCATTGTTGCCAAAAAGTTCAATTTTAGTTTCATCTGACCAGAGCACCTTCTTCCACATGTTTGGTGTGTCTCCCAGGTGGCTTGTGGCAAACTTTAAACAACACTTTTTATGGATATCTTTAAGAAATGGCTTTCTTCTTGCCACTCTTCCATAAAGGCCAGATTTGTGCAATATACGACTGATTGTTGTCCTATGGACAGAGTCTCCCACCTCAGCTGTAGATCTGTGCAGTTCATCCAGAGTGACGATGCAGCCTCTTGGCTGCATCTCTGATCAGTCTTCTCCTTGTATGAGCTGAAAGTTTAGAGGGACGGCCAGGTCTTGGTAGATTTGCAGTGGTCTGATACTCCTTCCATTTCAATATTATCGCTTGCACAGTGCTCCTTGGGATGTTTAAAGCTTGGGAAATATTTTTGTATCCAAATCCGGCTTTAAACTTCTTCACAACAGTATCTCGGACCTGCCTGGTGTGTTCCTTGTTCTTCACGATGCTCTCTGCGCTTTTGACGGACCTCTGAGACTATCACAGTGCAGGTGCATTTATACGGAGACTTGATTACACACAGGTGGATTGTATTTATCATCATTAGTCATTTCGGTCAACATTGGATCATTCAGAGATCCTCACTGAACTTCTGGAGAGAGTTTGCTGCACTGAAAATAAAGGGGCTGAATAATTTTGCACGCCCAATTTTTCATTTTTTGATTTGTTAAAAAAGTTTGAAATATCCAATAAATGTCGTTCCACTTCATGATTGTGTCCCACTTGTTGTTGATTCTTCACAAAAAAATACAGTTTTATATCTTTATGTTTGAAGGCTGAAATGTGGCAAAAGGTCGCAAAGTTCAAAGGGGCCAAATACTTTCACAAGGCACTGTATTTATACCTGGGTTCTCTGTTTGTCTGTTGGCAGTTCATTTTGTTTCGTGAAACCTACCAGCATTTTTCCCCTTGCTCGTGTCTGTTCTAGTTCTTCACGGTTTTGACCATTCTGCCTACCCTGACCTTGCCTGCCATTCTGTACCTTGCCACACCACACTGGATTATTGACCCCTGCCTGCTCTGACCCTGAGACTGCCTGCCGTTTTGGACTTTTTCCACCCTTTCTGGATTACTGACCTCTGCCTGCCCTTGACCTGTCGTTTTGCCTGCCCATGTACTAGTAATTGTTACTACTTTTGTTTACTTCGACACTGTCTGCATCTGGGTCTTACCTGAAACGTGATATGTGCTTTAAAGCAGTATCCAAATAAATAAGATGTAGTGATCACAATATAGTAGCCAATCTAGGAAAACCACATTTCCAAAAGGCTGGGCCTAATATATTGTATAAGAGATCATACAATACGTTTTTGTAGTGATTATGTTATTATTATTATTATTATTATGTTGATGATGTGAAGAGTATTTGCTGGTCTGTGGTGTGTAAGGAGGAGCAACTAGACGCTGCACTTGACACATTTATGAAATTGCTTATTCCTGTTACTAATAAGAATGCACCCATTAAGAAAATGACTGTAAAAACTGTTAAATCCCCTTGGATTGATGAGGAATTGAAAAATGGTATACTTGAGAGGGATGAGGCAAAAGGTATGTCCAATAAGTGTTGCAGCAAAACTGATTGTCAAACGTACCACAAATTGAGAAATCATGTAACAAAAAAAACAAAAAATCACACAATGAAACAAAAATACATTCTATAAAGAATGATAGTAAAGCTTTGGAGCACCTTAAAAGTACATTTTGGGCAAAAAGGCAAACTCGGCTCCATAATTCATTGAATCAGATGGCACATTCATCACAAAAACCACGGATATTGCCAACTACTTTAATGATTAGCAAACTTAGACATGACATGCCAGCAACAAATGCTGACACTACACATCCAACTATATCTGACCAAATTATAAAAAACAAGCATTGTATTTTTGAATTCCGTAAAGTGAGTGTGGAAGAGGTGAAAACATTATTGTTGTCTATCAACAATGACAAGCCACCAGGGTCTGACAACCTGGATGGAAAATTGCTGAAGATAATAGCGGACTATATTGCCACTACTATCTTCAATTCAAGCCTACGAGAAAGTGTGTGCCTTCAGGCCTAGAGAAAAGCAAAAGTCATTCCGCTACCCAAGAATAGTAAAGCCCCTTTTACTGGAACAAATAGCTGACCAATCAGCCTGTTACTAACCCTTAGTAATCTTTTGAAAAAATTGAATGTGAACAGATACAATGCTTTTTTAAAGTAAACAAATTTACAACAGACTTTCAGCACGCTTATAGGGAGTGACCTTCAACAAGCACAGCACTTACACAAATGACTCTCCCTCGCCCTCCATTTGGTAAATCCGACCACAACTCGGGGCGGCAGGGTAGCTTCGTGGTTAGAGCGTTGGACTAGTAACCGCAAGGTTGCAAGTTCAAATCTGTCGTTCTGCCCCTGAACAGGCAGTTAACCCACTGTTCCTAGGCCGTCATTGAAAATAAGAATTTGTTCTTAACTGACTTGCCTAGTTAAATAAAGGTAAAAAAACTATATCCTCCTGATTCCTGCTTACAAGCAAAAATTAAAGCAGGAAGCACCAGTGACTCGGTCTATAAAAAAATTGTCAGATGAAGAAGATGCAAAATTACAGGACTGTTTTGCTATCACAGACTGGAACATGTTCCGGGATTCTTCCGATGACATTGAAGAATACACCACATCAGTCACTGGATTTATCAATAAGGGCATTGAGGACGTAGTCCCCACAGTGACTGTACGTACATACCCCAACCAGAAGCATTGGGTTACAGGCAACATTCGCACCGAGCTAAAGGGTAGAGCTGCCACTTTCAAGGTGCGGGACTCTAACCCGGAAGCTTACAAGAAATCCTGCTATGCCCTGCGACGAACCATCAAACAGGCAAAGCGTCACTACAGGGCTAAGATTGAATCATACTACACCGGCTCCGATGCTCGTCGAATGTGTCAGGGCTTGCAAACTATGACAGACTACAAAGGGAAGCACAGCCGCGAGCTGCCCAGTGACACGAGCCTACCAGACGAGCTAAATCACTTCTATGCTCGCTTCGAGACAAGCAACACACATCAGCTGTTCCGGACGACTGTGTGATCACGCTCTCCGTAGCCGACGTGAGTAAGACCTTTAAACAGGTCAACATACACAAGGCTGAGGGGCCAGACGCATTACCAGGACGTGTGTCCAGGCATGTGCTGACCCACTGGCAGGTGTCTTCACTGACATTTTCAACATGTCCCTGATTGAGTCTGTAATACCAACATGCTTTCAACAGACCGCCATAGTCCGCAACCTGCCTCCCTCTGCACCTGGATCCTGAACTTCCTGACAAGCCACCCCCAGGTGGTGAGGGTAGGTAGCAACACATCTGCCACGCTGATCCTCAACACTGGGGCTCCCCAGGGGTGCATGCTCAGTCCCCTCCTGTACTCCCTGTTCACCCACGACTGCATGGCCAGGCACGACTCCAACACCATCATTAAGTTTGCAGACGACACAACAGTAGTAGGCCTGATCACCGACAACGACGAGACAGCCTATAGGGAGGAGGTCAGAGACCTGGCCGGGTGGTGCCAGAATAACAACCTATCACTCAACGTAACCAAGACTAAGGAGATGATTGTGGACTACAGGAAAAGGAGCACCGACCACATCCCCATTCTCATCGACGGGGCTGTAGTGGAGCATTTTGAGAGCTTCAAATTCCTTGGTGTCCAAATCAACAACAAACTAGAATGGTCCAAACACACCAAGACAGTCGTGAAGAGGGCACGACAAAGCCTATTCCCTCTCAGGAAACTAAAAAGATTTGGCATGGGTCCTAAGATAGCAAAAGGTTCTACAGCTGCAACATTGAGTGCATCCTGACCAGTTACATCACTGCCTGGTACGGCAATTGCTCGGCCTCCGACCACAAGGCACTTCAGAGTGTAGTGCCTACGGCCCAGTACATGACTGGGGCAAAGCTGCCTGCCATCCAGGACCTCTACACCAGGCAGTGTCAGAGGAAGGCCCTAAAAATTGCCAAAGACCCCAGCCACCCCAGTCATAGACTGTTCTCTCTACTACTGCATGGCAAGCGGTCCCAAGTCTAGGACAAAAAGGCTTCTCAACAGTTTTTACCCCCAAGCCATAAGACTTCTCAACAGTTTTTACCCCCAAGCCATAAGACTTCTGAACGGGTAACCAAATGGCTACCCGGACTATTTGCATTGTGTGCCCCCCCCCAAACCCTCTTTTACGCTGCTGCTACTCTCTGTTTATCTTATATGCATAGTCACTTTAACTATACATTCATGTACATACTACCTAATTGGCCCGACCAACCAGTGCTCCCGCACATTGGCTAACCGGGCTATCTGCATTGTGTCCCACCACCCGCCAACCCCTCTTTTTACGCTTCTGCTATTCTCTGTTCATCATATATGCATAGTCACTTTAACGATACCTACATGTACATACTACCTCAATAAGCCTGACTAACAGGTGTCTGTATATAGCCTTGCTACTCTTTTTTCAAATGTCTTTTTACTGTTGTTTTATTTCTTTACTTACCCCCCCCCACACACACACACACACACACGCACACACACACACACACACACACACACACACACACACACACACACACACACACACACACACACACACACACACACACACACACACATACCTTTTTTTTTCTTTTCTTTCTCCGCACCATTGGTTAGAGCCTGTAAGTAAGCATTTCACTGTAAGGTCTACTACACCTGTTGTATTCGGCGCACGTGACAAATCAACTGATTTGATTTGATTTGACTGATGATTGGCTGAGAGAAATTGATGATAAAAAGTTTGTGGGGGCAGTTTTGTTAGACATTTTGTTTAACATTAACGATCATAGTCTGCTGTTGGAAAAATGTACGTGTTATGGCTTTACACCCCCTGCTATATTGTGGATGAAGAGTTAACGATCTAATGGAACACAGAGGGTGTTCTTTAATGGAAGCCTCTCCAACATAATCGAGGTAAAATCAGGAATTCCCCTGTGCAGCTGTTTAGGCCCCGTAGTTTTTTCAAAAAAATCATTCACTAAGCCCTAAACATCAACTAAATATTGTATTGAATAATGTGGAAATTGAGCAAGTTGAGGTGACTAAACTGCTTGGAGTAACCCTGGATTGTAAACTGTCATAGTCGAAAAATATTGATACAACAGTTGCTAAGATGGGGAGAAGCCTGTCCATAGTATAGCGCTGCTCTGCCTTCTTAACAACACGATCAACAAGGCAGGTCCTACAGGCCATAGTTTTGTTGCACCTGGACTACTGTTCAGTCGTGTGGTCAGGTGCCACAAAGAGGGACTTGGGAAAATGAAAACTGGCTTAGAACAGGGAATGCACACGTAGAGCTAACATTAATAATATGCAGAGAGTAGAGGAGAGATTGACTTCCTCACTACTTGTTTTTGTGAGAAGTGTTGACCAGCTGAGTGTACCGAGCTGTCTGCTTAAACTACAAGCACAAAGCTCGGTCACCCATGCATACCCCACAAGACATGCCACCAGAGGTCTCTTCACAGTCCACAAGTCCAGAACAGACTATGGTACTTCATAGAGCCAAGACTACATGGAACTCTATTCCACATCAGGTAACTGATACAAGCAGTAGAATCCGATTTATGAAACAGGTAATAATACACTTTATGGAACGGCGGGGACACTGAAGAGACACACAGAAAGGTAAAGACACATGCCCACGCACACAAGCGCTAGCACACACACTCAACCCTTTTGGAACCCTTTTTTCTGAGTGTAGCCTTGGTAAGGATGGGGCAGGAGGAATCCATAGAGGCTGTCAGAACATGGCTCTAGTAATGGCAAGCCGCACGCCTGCACAATAGTTTTCGGTAACTCCAAAATGAGTCTAAATTGCCCTGAGTCATCAGATTCTTATTAGGGTAATGTTTGTGGAATGCTCTGTTGTGCCAGAAGCCCAGAAACACTTTCAAATGGCCTGAAAATACTGAGGGGGAAAAAGATCAGGCCATCAGATCTTTTTCAAGACTAAATCTGACTGTCAACAACATTAGCAATGAATGTACACTCCAAAATGACACACTGCAGTCCATGACTGTGGCGAAATAATGTAACAGCAGGAATCTGATATTGTTTATGGCCAACTCAGACATTTATTCTTTGACTGTGTAATGTTGCAGACAATGTTTTTGATTGTGGGAAAGGAGAAAGCCATCATTTCGCCTGTTTAATGTGACAGGTTTGTTTTTAATTGACATAATCATAAGGGAGCTATATTCTCCATAAATGGACCATCTTGGATTGATGTGTTTACGTGGAGCTGTCTGGAGGAAAAGGAAAGCAAGTACCCTTGCACATTTGATCACTCTCGCACGCACACACACACACACAGTGTCATTTTGGAAGCGATGTGCGCACTCGCTCCCTTTGTCTGGGTGAGTGCAGAAACGTGTGTTTGATTTGCAGTCCTGACCCCCAGATCACGTCACAACTTAAAAAACGAGTTCACTCCTCGTAAAAAAAAGAGGGAGGAAAGGGAAAGAGAAGGAGAGGGAGAAAAAGAGGCTGCCGTTGTGTTGATGTGAGGCGAGTGACAGGCGTTGGGACACGAATGTGAAAACTTAATGGGGCTGGGGTCTGATGTCTGACTCCTGACTCAAATGAAAAGCCTGTGGAGCTGCTCTGGTGATGGATGAGCCGTTGAAGCCGCCAGAGCTTGACAGATTCTGGGAAAGCGCTCAGCCCGTCTCCGGTCCTGATAAAGAAATAAGAGGAGCTCCAGCTAGCTCAGCACCGCTCGACTCGTGCCGAGGTGACAGAGCCGCTTTGTCATGTAGTGTTTTCCCCCCAGCCAGACGGCCATGATCTACATCAGGGGGCAAAACACAATGTTCACTCTGCCTTTGTAAAATAACCTTCTCCTTTTGACTATTATAAGGGATCAATATTGAAGTCTGCCATCAGTACTGTCATTCAAATGAAGGCGTCTGTAGGTTATACCATGGCCATATTACCCTGGCTGTCCCCTCTCTTGGTTGGAGTGATAGGGATCTCCCCAAAGCTCTCAGATTCCCTCGTTCTGCTCTAGTGACACAGAGCTCCATCACTCCCCCAGCACCCCATCAGTACCCTGCTCCAAGGGCCCCAGACCCAATCTGACCCGGCCCTAGTCAACCTGGCTAAGCCCCACAGGAGATGTTTTCAATGGACACTAATAGTTAACATCTTCAGTGACGGTGACATCAGCGGGATCATCAGAAAGGTGATCAGGACCAGATGGGATAGTGGTGATGATGAGACTCCTGCCTCCTCCTCTAAGCATCTTCATCTCCTCACCTCTCCTGCCTCCTCCTTTAAGTCTCTTCATCTCACCTATTCAACTCCCCTCTTCTCCCATCCAACCATCCAACAGTCTGTGTGTGCTCCTCACCTCTCCAATCATCAGTGCTCCTGTTTTCTCCCATCCAACTGTCTAAACCGCTCTCCTCTTTAACTTCTGTGTCTAGTTTCCTCTCCTCTTCTGCATCTCTTGGCTCTTGGCTCGCCCATCTCCTCTTTGGGTGAACTCATCCAAGCCTTCATAATGGTGCACAATATGTAAATTATAGCATTAGTTAGCCTTGGAGTGGTGGTCTCTTTTTGTTGATCAAATGGTAGTTTTCTACAATATTTCAAGTGGCTTGTGGTGACTGACTTAGTGCCTCACTTCCAGAAACCTCTACTTGTTTTCTATTTCTAATATCTCTCTCAGCCCCTCCCTCTCCCACAACCTTTCCCAAAAGTTATCCAATATAGGCTGATAAGAGTGTTGTCCTGAGGAAGGTCGAAGCTCAGCCCCTCATCTCACACACTACAAGAACACATTGATCCAACTGGATATTCATTTCAGATTCCTGTTACGATCCAGCCCATTGATTTCACCATCTCCTTTGATTAGGCGTTTGAGAAGAACACTCCAATAACATCGGGTCTGATCACTGAGACTCGCCCCTCAGGACCATTGGGAGAGGAGGTGGAAGAGAGGGAGAGAGGAAGAGAGGAATAGAGGAAAAGGGAGGGAGAAAGAGGGAGGGAAATAGGCACAGAGACAGAGATCAGATTATACAGAAGTTACAAATAAGTTGGTTGATGATTTTTGACTAGGGTGGCATACTGTAGAAACTGCTCTTGTCTGTCCATAACAAAACGCACATGCATCAAACTGGAACAGCTTATAAATACATGATTCGAACCTCAGAAAATAGATACAGCCAGAGAATCTGAAATGCTGCCAATGCTTTCCTCCTTGTCTGAGTCAACAACGCACACAATGTCTTCCCCTCCACTGACTTTAGTGTGAGTGTGTGTGTGTGTGTGTGTGTGTGTGTGTGTATGTGTGTGTGTGTGTGTGTGTGTGTGTGTGTGTATGTGTGTGTGTGTGTGTGTGTGTGTGTGTGTGCGTGCGTGCGTGTGTGTGTGCGTGTGTTGGGGTAGCCTACTCCTTACCACAAAGCCAAACTCCAACAGTCCAGACGGTTTTATTTCTCGAGCTTCTCTGTCATGAAGACGGCAAAAGTCCTTAATCCAGCTCTCTCCCTCGCTCTGTCTCTCTTTTGAGGGATAAAACAGCAATTGAAGAAGTAGCCCACCCCAGGGGTTGAAAGCTTGTCTCCCGGCCAGGCCTGAAAGCTGTTTTCAATCAAAATATTGTCAGCGTGCCCAAACATGTCAGAGGAAGTTATTTGTAACAAGGGGGATAGGGAACTATCCTTTAGATCTGTCATCGGCCCAGGAAGGGAAGCTCGCAGCTCATTTGCCGCTCGTCTCCGGTAGCCAATCAGACGGCGGGAAATAAAAACAAACAGGAGGTGCCGGGAATGGATGGCTCAGCATTGGCCACTTCATCATCCTGGAGAGTGTTGGGCGCTATGGCGACACCTCTGTGTCTCTCCCAGAAGTGTTTCACAGTGGGCTGTCAGAGTTTCTCTCTCTCTCCCTTTGCCTCTGTCTCTGTCCCTACCCTGTCTGTAACTCTCTCTTATTTTATTACTGCCCCTCTCTCTCTTACATAACTTCAACCCTCTCTCTGTATCAACATCTGACTCAAAGTGATCAGGTTATTCCAGTGTGTATTACAACAGCCCATGCAGATCCTGTCAATCATATGATTCATTACACAGAATCTCATCTTTGCTTTTGATCTGTATTTCTTGTGTAAGATAATAGAGTGAGTCCCAGTAATCGGTCTGACCACCTTTCTGCGTGTCAAAACAAACCTTATTAAAAGATCAATGGGCCAAAGCCGACAATTAAACATCAGGCAGTGAATCAAAGTGAACATCTCTGGCACTGCAGGAGGCTCAGTTGGAGAAGCATCACAGAATGAATCACGCTTGTGCAGAGCTGTTTTTTTAGTTTCTCTCTCCCTCCCGCCCTGGGAATGCCACCTTTGGTATGGAAACCACTACGGTTGCACGGCGAAAACCCTCTGATCCATTACACATAAACATAGAATCGATGCTCGTGTGAGTACAAAGATACACACAGGCAAGCACGGGCAGGCACAATAAATCACAAGCCTAGGCACACTTGTAAACACACACACACACACACACACACACACACACACACACACACACACACACAGAGCAAGGGAAGGAAAGACATGGCATCTGTGGCCAATCAATTGGTGTAACCATTATTCAACATGTGTGGCTAATTTGTCCCCTGCAATTTCCATCATGGTTGGGTGATGGCCTGCAGAGAGATAAAACAAAGCCTAGTCGGTCACACTGCTTGCCCCGGCCCAACCAGTACTCAACCAGAACAGCCACAGACACACAGGATAAATGTCACCACTCTGCCAATCCATGATAGAAGAGAGAGAGGGAGGGGGAGAGAGAGGGGGGGACAAACACTTATCTGGAGGTGACAGTATTCCCTCCCCCATATGCCCCCTTAGGCACAACTACGACAACATAACCAACAAAAACGGGTAACAACTCCTGCAGCTCTGTCACAAGCTGGGTATGTACATAGTCAATGGTAGGCTTCGAGGGGACACCTACGGTAGGTACACCTATAGCTCATCCCTTGGTAGTACTGTAGACTACTTTTTCACTGACCTCAACCCAGAGTCTCTCAATACGTTCAGTCAGCCCACTGACACTCCTGTCAGATCATAGCAACATTTACTTGAACATTTGAACAGGAAGGAAAGTTTTGTGGAAACATACCAAAAATAATTAGGCAACAACATCCTGCAAACATTTTTTTCACTGTAATAGTGAAGGTATAAACTTGGCAGTAGAAAACCTAAACAGTATATTTGACCTCTCAGCTTCCCTATAAAATCAAAACATTTCAAGCAGACTGTAACACTTGTCTGATGAAGAAGTGGACCAAAGCGCAGCGTGGTAAGTGTTCATGATTTATTCTCAAAACACTTGAATAAAATAACAAGAAATACAAAACATAAAATAACTACCCACAAAACACAGGTGGGAAAAAGCTGCCTAAGTATGATTCTCAATCAGAGATAACGATAGACAGCTGCCTCTGATTGAGAACCACACCTGGCCAAACACAAAGAAACAGAAAACATAGAAATAAAGAAACTAGAATGCCCACCCTAGTCACACCCTGGCCTAACCAAAATAGAGAATAAAAGCCTCTCTATGGCCAGGGTGTGACACAGACAACCTAAGAAAATCAACGACAATGACAAATGGTTTGATGAATAATGCCAAACCTAAGAAAGAAATTGAGAATCATATCCAACCAAAAACAGAGAGACCCAAAAAACCTGAGCCTATGCCTTCACTATGGGGAACCACTAAAACAATACAGAAATACACTACGGAAAAAGAAGGAACAGCTTAATGTAATTGAAGAATCCATAGAATCTAACCACTTCTGGGAAAATTGGAAAACTCTAAACAAACAACAACACGAAGAGTTATCTATCCAAAACGGATGGATAACTGGATAACTATGGATGGATAACTATGGATAAACCACTTCTCCAATCTTTTTGGCTATACAATAAACAACAAACAGCAAAAACATATATATTATCAAATACAAATCTTAGAATCAACTATTAAAGACTACCAGAACCCACTGGATTGTCCAATTACATTTAATGAACTACAGGACAACATACAAACCCTCCAACCCAGAGGCCTGTGGTGTTGATGGTATCCTAAATTAAATGATAAAATATACAGACCACAAATTCAAATTGGCTATACTTAAACTCTTTAACATCATCCTTAGCTCTGGCATCTTCCCCAATATTTGGGACCAAGGACTGATCACCCCAATCCACAAAAGTGGAGAGAAATTTGACCCCAATAACTACTGTGGGATGTGCGTCAACAGCAACCTTGGGAAAATCCTCTGCATTACCATTAACAGTAGACTCATTTCTTCACGGAAAACAATGTACTGAGCAAATGTAAAATTGGCTTTTTACCAAATGACTGTACGACAGACCAGACCACGCATTCACCCTGCACACCCTAATTGACAAACATAGGACATTATATAATCCATGTACGCAAACAACAAGTGTGCGGTTGAAATTGGCAAAAAGCACACACATTTCTTTCCATAGGGCTGTGGGGTGAGACAGGGAAACAGCTTAGCCCCATCCTCTTCAACATATATATCAACTAATTGGTGAGGGCACTAGAATAGTCTGTAGCACCTGGCCTCACCCTACTAGAATCTGAAGTCAAATGTCTACTGTTTGTTGATGATCTAGTGCTTCTGTTCTGAACCAAGGAGGGCCTACAGCAGCACCTAGATCTTCTGCACAGATTCTGTCAGACCTGGGCCCTGACAGTATATCTCAGTAAGACAAAAATAAGGGTGTTCCAAAAAAAGTCCAGTTGCCAGGACCACAAATACAAATTCCATCTAGACACCGTTGCCCTAGAGCACTCAAAAAAAGATACATACCTCGGCCTAAACATCAGCACCACAGGTAACTTCCACAAAAAGCTGTGAACGATCTTAGAGAAAAGGCAAGAAGGGCCTTCTATGGCATAAAAAGGAACATAACATTTGACATACCAATTAGGATCTGGCTAAAAATACTTGAATCAGTCATTAAACCCATTGCCTTTTACGGTTGTGAGGTCTGGAGTCCGCTCACCAATCAAGAGTTCACAAAATGGGACACACACCAAATTGAGACATTACTAGATAATTACTAGACACACTGGAAAGAGTTAACAAAAAAATACAGAGCAAACTAGAATGCTAGTTGGCCATAAAAAGAGAGTACACAGTGGCAGAATACCTGACCACCGTGACTGACCCAAGGAAAGCTTTGACTATGTACAGACTCAGTGAGCATAGCCTTGCTATTGACAAAGAGAAGACAAGCTATGTGCACACTGCCCACAAAATGAGGTGGAAATTTAGCTGCACTCCCTAACCTTCTGGCAAATGTATGACCATATTAGAGACACATACGTCCCTCAGACTACACAGACCCACAAAGAATTCAAAAACATATCCAATTTTGATAAACTCACGTATCTATTGCATGAAATACTACAGTGTGCCATCACAGCAGCAAGATTTGTGACCTGTTGCCACAAAAAAAGGGCAACCAGTGAAGAACAAACACCATTGTAACTACAACTTATATCTATTTGCACATCATTACTACACTGTATATAGACATAATATGACATTTGAAATGTCTTTATTTCTTTGGAACGTTTGTCAGTGTAATGTTTACTGTTCATTTTTATTGGTTTATTCTACGTTTGTTTATTATCTATATCACTTGCTTTGGCAGTGTAAACAAAACAAGAAAGAGGGAGAAAGGAAGGAGGTAGAGGATGGATAAATGTACAGGACACAACAGACAAACTATTCTCTGGTTGTTTTTCAATACTGGCTTTCGTGCCATAATGGGCACCTTGAAATGGAAAAACTGTTATAATAATCTGTCATGAATTATAACGTCATAAACTGTGCAGACAGTCAAATAAGGCCTTTATTGAAGAAGAGAAAAAAGTGTTAAACTTAAATGCTCCTGACGCTCACCTGATTGCCTGAGGAAAGCATGACTGCAGCATGTAGCCTACAGTAGGGGTCGCCAGTGTTGATGAGAGCCTCTCGGGCTGTCTGATGATGAAATAGATATTTTAACCCAGCTATAGCTCATTATGGTTTGGTTGGGCCTGGGGAAAGTTTTGGGTTGGGGTGGGAGATGGTTGGGGTTGGTGGGCTGGCAGTTGAAAGAGAAGAGTCACTCCTGCTTGACACACAGACACTCTTACATATACACACGCACTCGCGCTCGCACACACACACACGCGCGCACCCATACAGTACACACACGCAAGGCTTGTGGGTCATGGCTGCATGGGTGTTAGGGGGGCGCCACTGTGGTCGGACCGGGCTGTCTGGGAGCATAAAGTGGCCTTCTCACAGCTCTCTGGCCGACTGGGTGGTCCTGCTCTGGGGTATGTGGATGGGGCACGAGCGGACACTGGCCCAGGGAGGTCGGAAGAGGGTGTGTGTGGTGGCGGAGGGTGGCAAGCAGCCTAGGCAGTGCCCACACAGGTAGCGCCACAAACCCACTAGCCATCTTCACTCAGACACTTCCCCCCCATGTACACACACACACACACACACACACACACACACACACACACACACACACACACACACACACACACCACCCTCAGCCGGAGGAACAAATATTTTGCCAGAGACACCTGGACGTCGGGGCGTCTCTCTCTGTCTCAGAGGGTTACTCATGGTCGCAGGCGGCGCACAGGATGGTCTCAGTACCCATACAGGACCTGAGGAAACCTCAGCTACTTTTAGAGTAAATCAGGTCCCCCAAACCCCCCACCTCGTCTCTGGCGGCGAGGGGAAACAGAGAATCGTCTGATGAGAAAACAGGGAGGATAGCAGATTCTTTTGGTTTTCAGTTGTGGCTGAGAGGAAAAAAAAGATTCCTGAAATGAGATTTCGACAGTCAGATATATGGCCTGTCGCCCTCCAGTTATTAAAAACACTGGTCAGTCCTTAAATGTGCAAGGCTATTTCTGTTTCAGAAAATATTATATCTGTCGTCCTTGGTGTTTGAAAATGTGTGCAAATGCATTCAGTGAAAAGGACCATTTAACATTATGAAATAGCCGTCTATTGAGAGGCAAGGCCACCTCAGTCCAAAGAGCTAAATTATACTCTGCATATAGAACTGAATATACTCCTCCTTGAACATGTTACAAAACTAGAAATATAGCATGTAAAAGATCTACATGTCATTCAGCCCGCAGAGAGTCCTTGTTTCACAGACAATAGTCTATTTGAATAAAATGTCTCACCAAAACAACCTCCTACATCTTCCCACTTCACCTCCACTTCATGGAGAGGGTTCTTAGGTTTTGTTTACATGTCATTTCTCTTCCTGTCTCCCTGGCACGACAGTTAAGGGAGTTCCATCCATTATTGATCAGGCTGAATACAGAGGCCCTTATTGAGTAATAAACAGTCGTTCACCGCCAGTAGTACATTAGGACCAGCCCGCCCGGCCGCTGGCCTAGGCCTATCAGTCACCATCACTTCTGACGTGACGAGATGCGATTATAGGTTTTTAAGCCGTATTGATTATCGCCAGGGGGAGCTAATAGCATTAGGAGAGAGTCTTTTACGGCCCCCTATCCCCATACTAGAGACTGTTACAGTAGCTCACTTATGGTTTCCCTCTCCATCTCTGTCTCCGCTTGTTTGATCGGCCTGGTTGGTTCAGTTCACTACACAGGTTTAACAGGCCTCACATAGATTCAAGGTTAGGTAACTTACCTGCACATCCTCACTCATTAAAAATACAAATGTATGTAATGCGTGCAAATGGCCTTGATCTGGGATGATTCAACTGAGCTATCTGTTGTTTGAAAGGGAAAAAGGGAAAGGGGGATACCTAGTCAGTTGTACAACTGAATGCCTTCAACTGAAATGTGTCTTCCACATTTAACTCTGAATCAGAGAGGTGTGGGGGCTGCCTTAATAAACACAAGTATAACTTTGTGACATAATGTTGAGGGAGACATGGTCAACAGCACCATGAACAGAATTCCACCAGGCAAGGAGATCTTATAGTTTTATTACTACACTACAATAATTATGGGTGTACAAATTAAATATTTTCGATGTGGGAGCAAATGGGAAGCCAAAGCCAACCCATACACACCACTGTTGGGGGCAGAGGGAGCTGCTTACAGGCTCAGAGAGCAGTGTGGGTAACCTGCCAGTCCACCCCATACTCTCCCCATCCCAAACACACACACACTCCCTCAACCCTCCACCAAACCAATCGTTACACATCCTTCCAGTGGCTTGAGTGTCCTCAGGTCCACAGAAAATACTTAGCTGTGGTTGAAGAAGCACTTAGGTCCACTCAGCAGTCCGCCATCACTGCCCAAGATGATACAGTTTGGAGGTGGATATCTTCTTTTATGAACTTCCTGCGATCAATCACAAAGCTAAAAACAAATGGGTGGGCACCGTGGCTAGAGTCTCTAACCTCAAGGAGATCCTAATGCAGGGAGAGGCTCTCTGTAGTGCTCCCTCCCTCCCTACCACTAGTGGTACCACTGGATAAGAGGTGATGCCATCAATAATTAACCGTCGATTGGGTTTAATATTTAATGGTGGCGACATGTAATTTACACTCACACCCAAGAAATCACAAGGTCCAGACCAAAATAAACAAGTGTATTTGTGCCCAAGATTACATGTTAGGGTTATACGACACCTTTCCGGCGGTCTCCGCTTTCTCTCACTCGAGCAGTCTGTCTTTTACATTCTCGATCATTTAGGATATTCGATTGAGATCACTGCATATAGCAAGTATTATTCCTATACAGTGTATGAATTGAACTAGTTATAACATGATGTGCCACTCAGTAAAGATAATACTCTTTTTAAGTGAGTTTTCGTCCTTTTCTCATTGTTTTCAATGGCTAGCTAATAATACTCTCATTGATGAGCCACCTGCCCTGCATTGGAGGTAACACATGACTCCTTGCCTTCCTTCATTCCTCTTCCAGCAGACAGACATGGGGTGAAGGCACACAGGTGTAAATCAGGGGGCTATGCTGTGGCTTTGGATTAGGATCAGTGTATCCTCTCAATGTATAAAAGCCAGCCTCGAGACTCCCTCCCTCCCTGCCCCCCACCCCTCAACCTCCATCCCTCCATCCATGTCTCTCTACTGCCTCCCCCACCCCTCCATCTCTCTTTCTATAGAGAAGTTAATCAGCTGAATCATCACTGTAAATTTCCCCAATGCTGCTGCATTCAGCAAAACGTTTTTACTAAAGGCCAATTTATCTGGCCCTTCAGGACTGAACAAAAACACACAGCATATGTGTCATAAAAGCTGTGAGTAGAGCTGTGGCGGTCATGAAATTTTGTCAGCAGGTGATTGTCAAGCAAATAACTGCCAGTCTCACGGTAATGGACTGGTAATTAACATAAACACATCTCCTGGCTTCCAGCCTACAAGCCACTGATGCAGACCTTTGGAACATCTACATTTTAAAAAGTCTAATAAATCCATGTTATATAGCCTACACCTTCACAATAAATCCATGATTTATTTTAGACAGGTCTAAAGAAACATGATATGAAGTAAATGTAGTCTATTTCAGAAGAACAGAATAGCATACTCTGAGTGTTCCTTATGTTAGGCCCTGATCTGGCTATGCCATATGCCTCTGGGCTACACTAGTTTATTTAGCAGACACAATTAGCTTAAAATTCAGTGGCATTATTTTATATTATTTTATAGTATGAAGAGTACAATTCAACATAGACAAATAGAAAATATATTTTCTCCAAGGGATTTGAGGGAGTGCACACATGCAGTTAAAAAAGACAGGTCCACCTATATGCTTAATTCCGAGTTATTTATGCAACTGTAGTTGTGATACAAACGGTGGGCTATATGTTTTGATTTCTAATACATTCTATGGCTGCATGATGCGACTCTAATGATGATTTATAAATGTTTTCATGATAGGCATGAGCTCTGCTTAGTTCTTTGCACAGGCTCCACACACTTCATCAGTCTCTCATTCACAATTTGACAAGCACTTGATAATTCCTCAAAATTCCTGGTGGTATCCCCTTTGTGTGGCCGTAATGCCCCCTAAAAAACTCAATTTGTGGCCAGTGGCTGTTGTGCCCTTGGGCTGAATATAATAATTATAATTCCCTTCTCTGCATGCCGAAGCACCTCTCACTCACATGGCTCTCTCAGATAGCTAATTTCTTATTAGTCAATGCCCGTCAGGTGATCGGACCTTTCTCACAGGCTACAAGTGAAGACAGACACATCGGGGACACAACTGCGCACGTCCTTATCCAATTCTGAGGCACATATTGAAGATATTGGAAGAACTGTCCACATTTACTTTACGTCAGCCAACAAGATGAGTAGGCCTAACGAACAGCAAAAGCACTAGCCTATTTCAATCTACTATCCCCAATAGAACAAAAGTTGACCTATTCTATTCTATTTGAGAGAAAAAATATTTAAAAGATAATCTGGGAAAGTTGTGGGATTTGATAGATCACAAATTAACTTCTTAAGGTATAGGGGGCAGCATTTTAACTTTTGGATAAATAGCGTGCCCAATTTCAACTTCCTGCTACTCATGCCAAGAATATAAAATATGCATATTATTAGTAGATTTGGATAGAAAGTTTCTAAAATTGTTTGAATCATGTCTGTGAGTATAACAGAACTTATGTAGCAGACAAAACCCAGAAGACTAACCGTTCAGATTTGTTATTTTTTGAGGTCTCTGTCTGTTCATTGAGGTCTCATTGGCAAACAATATTTCTTAGGAACTTGTTTTCAGTTCCTACCGCTTCCACTGGATGTCACCAGTCTTTGGAATTTGGTTGAGGTTATTAATTTGTGCAATGAAGAAGTACGGTCATCTAGGAACTGCGCAACACTGTTGAGAGTTGCGCAAGACTTGAAAAGTAGCTTGCTTTGTTGTCTTCCCATCTTCAATTTGATCGATTATTAACGTTTAAAATACCTAAAGTTGTATTACAAAAATAGTTTGAAATATTTTGGCAAAGTTTATAGGCAACTTTTGAAATATTTTGTAGTGACGTTGCGCATTTTGGAAGCTGTTTTTTTCTGGATCAAACGCGCCAAATAAATTGACATTTTGGATTTATATGGACGGAATTAATCAAACAAAAGGACCAATTGTGATGTTTATGGGACATATTGGAGTGCCAACAAAATAAGCTTGTCAAAGGTAAGGCATGTTTTATATTTTATTTCTGCGTTTTGTGTAGCGCCTGCAGGGTTGAAATATGCTACCCTCTTTGTTTACTGTTGTGCTATCATCAGATAATAGCTTCTTCTGCTTTCGCCGAAAAGCCTTTTTAAAATCTGACATGTTGGCTGGATTCACAACGAGTGTAGCTTTAAGTGAGTATCTTACATGTGTGATTTAATGAAGGTTTGATTTTTATATATATATATTTTTTAATTTGCCGCGCTGCTTTTTCCCTGGCTTTTGGCCAAGAGGGACGCAAGCGTCCCCTATACCATAAAAAGTTAATATAACCACTTGCATAAAAACATTTTTTTTTAAACAATGAGGCTGATGCAACAGATCAGAACGTTTAACTTAAGTGTTGATAAACTATTAGGCTTTTCTTCATATTATTTGAGCAGCAATGCTCACACGGCAGTAGGCTATAAGCGTGAGTGTTCCATAATGCAATCAATAAGCGGGAAAACACCATTCTCAAAAGTGAACTCAAATGCAAGTATGCATGTAAAGGTACATGTCAAGGTAAAAATTGTCTTGAAACTCACGCGCGCTTACTTTCAAGATACCTGAACAAAAGGAACACCTATGTGAGAATGCTGTTCAATGACGACAGCTCAGCGATCAACACTATAGCGCCCACAAAGCTCATCACTAAGCTAAGGACCCCGGGACTAAACACCTCCCTCTGCAACTGGATCCTGGACTTCCTGACGGGCCACCCGCAGGTGGTAATGGCAGGCAACAACACTTCTGCCACGCTGATCCTCATCACTGGGGCCCCTCAGGGGTGCTTGCTTAGTCCCCTCCTGTAATTCCTGTTCACCCACGACTGTGTGGCCAAGCACAACTCCAAAACCATCAATATGTTTGCTGACAACACAACAGTGGTAGGCCTGATCACAGACAACGATGAGACAGCCTATAGGGAGGACGTCCGAGACCTGGCAGTGTGGTGCCAGGACAACAACCTCTCCCTCAATGTGATCAAGACAAAGGAGCTGATCGTGGACTATAGGAAAAGGAGGGCCTAAAAGGCCCCCATTAACATCGACAGGGCTGTAGTGGAGCAGGTCGAGAGTTTCAAGTTCCTTGGTGTCCACATCACCAACAAACTATTATGGTCCAAACAAACCAAGACAATTGTGAAGAGGGCACGGCAACACCTTTTCCTCCTCAGGAGCCTGAAAGATTTGGCATGGGTCCCCAGATCCTCAAAAAGTTATACAGCTGCATCATCGAGAGCATCTTGACTGGTTGTATCACCGCCTGGTATGGCAACTGCTCGGCATCTGCTCGGTAAGGCGCTACAGAGTTTTGTGCTTATGGCCCAGTACATCACTGGGGTCAAACTTCCTCACGTCCAGGACCTATATACTAGGTGGTGTCAGAGGAAGGCCCAAAAATGTGTCAAAGACTCCAGTCACCCAAGTCATAGACTGTTCTCTCTGCTACCAACAGGCAAGTGGTACTGGAACGTCACGTCTAGGACCAAAAGGCTCCTCAACAGCTTCTACCCCCAAGCCATAAGACTGCTGAACAATAAATCAAATGGCCACCGGACTATTACATTGACCCCCCCGTCCCCTTTGTTTGTACACTGCTGCTAGTCGCTGTTTATTATCTATGCATAGTCACTTTTTCTCGGTACCGGTACCCCCTGTATACAGTCTCGCTATTGTTATGTAATTTTCTTATGTTATTTTTTTAATACATTTTTTTCACTTTAGTTTATTTAGTAAATATTTTCAGAACTCTATTTCTTGAACTGCATTGTTGGTTAAGGGCTTGTAAAGTAAGCATTTTCAGGGTAAGGGTACCTGTTGGGTACCTGTTGTATTCGGCGCATGTGACAAATAAAACGCAACATGAGCTCATAGGCTCTCATGAAGTGTTTGATTAGATTTTTGATGACATTTACATTGATGTCAGAGTGATTAGAGAGACAATAGAGTGCTGAGTACCAGGCAGTTAGCAAGTTTGATAGGTTACTAATGACCAGCAGCAGCATCAAATCTTGGAGAAGCCACATTACCGTGACTAAACTAATTTGACTGCAATCATGACCGCTGGTGTGGCAGTAATATGGTCACCGTAACAGCCCTAGCTGTGAGTTTAGTCAGCAGCACTCTGGGCAAATGGATTGAAATGTGAGCCATTGTATTTGTCACTCTCTGATCTGTTTCACCTGTCTTGTGCTTGTCTCCACCCCCCACCAGGTGTCTCCCATTTCCCCCATTATCCCCTGTGTACTTATACCTGCGTTTTCTGTTAGTCTGTTTTGTCAGGTTGTCCCAGCGTGTTTCCTGTTTTTCCCTGCTCTCTAATTTTTGTTTCTAGCCTTTCCAGTTCTGATCTTTCTGCCTTCCTTGACCCTGAGCCTGCCTGCCATTCTGTACCTGTCTGATTCTGACCTGGTTTATGAAGATCTGCCTGCCATGACCCTGAACCTGTCTACCATCATGTACCTGTAAGCCTTTGATCTAGTTACGAACCTCTGCCTGTCCTCAACCTGCCCTTTGCCTGCCCCCGTGTTATAATACATTATCTGAGAACTGAACCATCCGCCTCCTGTGTCTGCATCTGGGTCATATCCAGAGTCATGATAGTAGGAACTGGCCATGACTGACCCAGCAGACTCAGACAAGCTCCATCCAAGGAGTTGCCATTGGTAGACAAGTGGAAGTACTTCAAGATCTTATGGAAAGACTCCAGATTCCGTGGGTTAACAACAGTAACCCCCAGACTGTCAGTTATCCCGCTACCAGCAGCGCTTCTCCCCAATCTACCCCGGCTTCCCGAGAACCTCGCTTACCTCTTCCAGAGAAATACACTAGAGATCCAGGATCCTGCCGAGCATTTCTCTCCCAGTGTTCTCTCATCTTTGAGCTTCAGCCCTCTTCGTTTCCCTCAGATTGCTCGAGGCTGGCGTACTTATTAACGCTGATGTCTGTGAGGGCTCTCGCCTAGGCTACGGCAGTGTGGGAGCAACAATTCACTGTTTGCCTTAGTCTGAAGGAGTTTGTGGTGGAGGTAAGAAAGGTGTTAGATTCTCTGTTGTCCGGGAGAGAGGTTGCTCGTAAGCTACTGCAACTGCATCAAGACTCCCATGGTGTGGCAGACTAAGATTTTCGCACTTTGGCCTCAGAGAGTGCCTGGAACACGGAAGCTCGTTTCTGCATGGATTATCGGAGGTGGTTAAAGACGAGTTTGCAGCCCGGGAACTTCCCATGGATCTCGACTCTCTCATAGCCTTGACCATATGGATCGATGGGCGTCTACGGGTACGTAGGAGGGAGAGGAGGTCTTTATTTCCTGTCGGGTCCGGAGACCAAGACCATGGAAAGCTACGTTGAGGACTCTCTTGCTGCAGTTAGAATTCATCCATCTGCATCTCCTGCCGGAGCAGGGTTCTTCTTTGTGGAGAAGAAGGACAGAACCCTGCACCCGTGTATCGACTACCGGGACCTTAATGACATCACGGTTAAAAATCAATACCCTCTACCACTCATCTCCTCGGCTTTCGAGCTTCTCCAGGGAGCAACGATCTTCTCAAAGTTGGACCTTCGGAATGTCTACCATCTGGTTCTGACACGGAAAGGAGACGAACGGAAGACAGCTTTTATGATGGCTAGCGGGAACTATGAGTACCTTGTTATGCCATTTGGACTGACCAAGGCTCCTGCGGTGTTCCATGCCCTGGTCAACGATATGCTCTGTGACATATTGAACCAGTTCGTGTTTGTCTACTGACCTTTTCCCGGGCAGCTCAAGAATATATCCTTCAGGTCAGACAGGTCCTCCAGCATCTCCTGGAGAACCAGATTTTTGTTAAAGCAGAAAAGTGTGAATTCGATCGCTCCACAATCTCCTTCCTAAGGTACATCATTGCTAATGGAAGTTTTCAGATGGACTTTAACAAGGTGAGAGCGGTGGTAGATTGGCCTCCACCCACATCCAGAGTGCAGCTGCAACTTTTCCTGGGGTTTGCTAATTTCTAACGCCTCTTCATCCGGGTCACACCACCCTGGCTTCCCCCCTCTCAGCACTCACATCTCCCAAGGTTCTGTTAACGTGTCTCCAGCAGCTGATCGGGCGTTCTTGAGCCTCAAGCAGCAATTCACCACAGCTCCCATCTTAATCCATCCAGACCTGTCCGTCGGTTCGTGGTGGAGGTCGACGCCTCGGACATTGGCGTTGACGCCATCCTGTCCCAGCATTCTGCCCAGGATCAAATGCTGCATCCTTGCGCTTTCCTTTCCCATCGTCTTAACCCTGCTGAGAGGAACTACGATGTGGGAAATCGAGAACCACTTGCGGTGAAGATGGCGTTGGAGGAGTGGAGGCACTAGTTAAAGGGGGCAGAACATCCATTCACAGTGTGGACTGATCACAAGAACCTGGAATATCTCCGCACCGCCAAGCGCCTCAACTCCAGGCAAGCTCAATGGGCCCTGCTATTCACTCGGTTCAACTTTACCACCTACTACCGCAGGGTCCAATAATGTGAAGCCTGATGCGCTCTCACGCCTCTATAGCCCTGCTGCTACACCATAGGACCCTGAGACCACCCTCCCTATCTCTTGTCTTGCGGCTGCACCCATCTGAGTTATAGAGAACCAGGTCCATGAGAAACAGCGTTCCCAGCCGGAACCCGGGTGGGTGGGGGTTCCCGGCCCCGGCTAACCGGATGTTGTCCCGTACTCTGCCTGCTCCTCAGTCCTGGAAGGGGCTCATTCCTCCAAACTGGCCTGCCATCCTGGCTCCTGTCAGACCATGGTCTTTGTACAACAACGTTTTTGGTGGCCCGCCATGGTTCCTGATGTCTCCACGTTCGCCTCCGCCTGCACTGTGTGTGCTCAGAATAAGACCCTGCGGCAAGCTCCGGCTGGCCTCCTTCAATCCCTCCCTGACCCTGAGCCTGCCTGCCGTTCTGTACCTGCCTGATTCTGACCTGGTTTATGAACTTCTGCCTGCCCTGACCCTGAGCCTGTCTGCCATTCTGTATCTGTCAACCTTTGACCTGGTTACGAACTACTGCCTGTCCTCGAGCTGCCCTTTGCCTGCCCCCCATGTTATAATAAAATATCTGAGAACTGAACCATCCGCCTCCTGTGTCTGTATCTGGGTCATATCCTGAGTATCCATCCAGTGTTTGACTGCTAATGGGACACTATTAAAAGTATTAAACTTTTGAGAGTCACCTTTTTGTTTTATGATAAATAAGGCCCACATGTGCTTTGTGTTATTGAATCGCCATCGCCAAAGCAGCAGCCACTGACCTTCTAACATCTACTAATTTGTTCAGAGGAGGAGTTAACAAGTCCTCCTGTGAAGAGGATTGTTCAAATATTAACAAGAGAGAGAGAAAGAGAGAGAAAAAGAGAGAAATTGAGAGTGAGAAAGAGACTAACTCTAAGTTTGCAGCAAAGATATAAATATTTAAATTGAAAAAATATATATATTCTGGAATGTTTTGTTTTGTTTCTTGCTGGTAATTCTCATCCGCTTGTTACTGTCATTATGAAACTATCCTTCGGCCACAAAATATATATTTATAGAATGACATCATAATAGAAAGTTAGAAATTGCTACACATATAATTACCTAGCTTCACATTTCCTGTACCCACGGTTGTCAAACCACATCAGATGCTTTCAGGGAGGGATACATGCTTACTACTGATAAACAGTCTACAGACTGGGGTAGAAATAGCTTGCTTTGAAAACACTATGACTCTTTCATCTAAAGCCCCAGGGGTCCGTTTTTCCTGACCACGTGAATAGGGCCAGAGGTTTTCCAAGTTAGCTCTCGTGATCAGGAAAAACTCCTGGTCCTAGGCATGAGGCATTATTGCTGATGATTAAGACTTTGGCGTACACTGCAGGGGCCTGCTATATGACACCACTAGAGGGCAGTGCTTTGAACGACAGACATACAGACAGAGACTGCTCTTTGTTAGTAGAGGGTTTTGCTTGCTCAGTACAGCTGAGAGATGGGACCAGGATTAGGACATTTAGCTGAGGTTTTAGAGGAGATTCGGGGTGGGATCATTATGTCTGTACTGTATGTGGGTCAAAATATCTGTTGTTCTTTTAAATCTGGGCAGTTTTTTAAGTGGTTAAAAAAATTGAGGGATGAATGTGTTACTGTTATGATTATATAAAGGTTTATATGCAATGTATGTAAATAATTAGTGTAGAGATACAATCTCCCTGTCCTGTAAAACAGTTAAATGGAGTTTAAGTGATTTATTTTGTAATATGCCTCTACACACCAGTTACTGTATGTATTTATTGTTCTATTTAGACTCATTTACTGGAAAAAGCAATAGGTTAACAATGCTGTGTACCAGAGGTTAACCATTTTTACCGTAAAAATGAACCAAACTGAGGAACTGAGGGACCGTAACCCATGTGAAGGTGAGGGTAGTCTCTGTGATAAGATACTTTGCTCACTGAAGTGGAAAACAACAACACACAAATGCCACACAGCATGAACCTCCTTCACCGCAAGACACGCAGACAGACTTAAAAAAATATCTTCTTCAGCGAATGGTGTATTGGAATGCTACTGGGTTTGAGCTGTATAAAATGAAATAGTTTGGCCTCAACACCTTCGCCCCCACTAGCCACAATGTCACAAACACTTACATCCTTGAACGAGAAAAAAAACACTGAGCAACGATCTTTGGCACCGATAAAGTGTAAAAATAAAGCAGCCACAGGGAGAGAAAGCTGACTCAGAGGTCGGGCCTGTGTGTGTGGATGTGTGCCTCCTCTCTGAGGTGCATGGGGTAGATGAGGCTTATACAGGACTAGCACAGTACTACTACAGGCCTTACACTAGTCAATACTGAGGAAGAGGAAGAAAGGGAAGGGAGAGATATCAGGCACAGATAAAAAAGACAAGAATGAAGGGGAAATTACTGGAGGACAAACTGAAAAAAAAGGGGAGATTGAAAGGTATGAGAGGGTGAGACGGAGAGCTTAAAACCCCTACTGTTCTCAATGGCCTGCACCCCCCTGCAGAGTGCAGCCATGCATAGTGCTGGAGCAGACGACTGCTGAAGCCGTGGCTTTAGTAAAGGTGGGCATGCGTTCAAGTTTATGTTTGACGCTCCACCCCGCAAGCCACTTTTATGGGTGCTGTTTACTAGCTGGGGCTTCCAGAGATCTCTATCCAACGGGCTTTGATTTGCCAGAGTTCTCATCCCACATCCCATATGCAGCAGCAGAGACATGGGCCTTTCAAGAGGCACAAATAGAAATCTGGCAGTCATTTCACAGTCAGAAGGTTTTCCTCTTTCTTTTTGCTCCTTCATCTTACTCAGTTACCCCCCTCCCCCCTTCATCCTCCCTCTCCACATCTTCAGATAGAATCAAGGCCCTTTGCAGATGTTCCTCCTCCTCCCTCTCCAGATTGAAGGAGACTAGATATAAATGATCGTGCTGCACCCAAGAGGAGAGTTAAGAGAGGTAGAGCTCAGTTTTGCCATTTCACATGCTGAGGTTTTAGTGTCATAGAATGAAATGCATTGTTTATCCATAACGGGGAAAAGAGTCCACTTACATGAAGTGGCAATCATACACACAAAGAGATGTCTAAGTTAGTGTAAATGGCAACAAACACGCATGCAAAGGCATATAAAACAAAGTACAGACACAAACACATACCCACACACGTACACACACAGAGTTAAAATAAATAAGAGGATATGACAGTAACCAAAGCATATCGTTAATTGCATTTATGTCCTATGACAAGTGCTTTATTCCAAAGGCCCCACCAAATTCGTAGCAGCTGGGATGGCTGCCGGGGTTCTGCAGTACGCAGTAGGTGGTCAGACCCTTGCTGTGTACTACTCACTGCCTCTGCTCTGGGTTACTCTGCAGTAAACACCTTCACACTCCACCATGGTGTGTATGTGTGTGTGTGTGTGTGTGTGTGTGTGTGTGTGTGTGTGTGTGTGTGTGTGTGTGTGTGTGTGTGTGTGTGTGTGTGTGTGTGTGTGTGTGTGTGTGTATGTGTTTACCCTCCACGGGATAGAAACCTCCCCAAATAAGAGTCTGTCATCAACATCAACATCAACATCAACATCACATTTACCCTGCAGCAGAACCAAAAACACACAAAGCCAAACTGGGGATAAATGTCAAAAGACAAAAGCATAGGACTGCATGAAAGACTCTGAGCCAAACATATCAATACATACACATACATTCATCTTTATACAACGGGTGGGTCTAATCCTGAATGCTGATTGGTTAAAATCGCATTCCAGTTTGTGTCTTTTCCACAAATTGCCACCAACTAAATCTCTGACCTTAAAAATGCCTATTTAATCTGTTCTATCTGACTGTGCAATCCACTGTCTCATCAGCCCAGCCAGGCACTTTATAATCTTGATCTCCACTATAAAAAGCATCTAGACATTATCTCACATTTCTTTTAGACTAACATTTAGATTTCAACAGCGAATATTTGTATAAACCTTGCTGTCTGTCTCTCTGACATTTGCAACACTGTTGCAATATGGAAATTCGATCTCCCGCTGTCCAATAGTAATGAACGTGTCAGGAGTCGGGGAGAGACAGGCAGGCAGCGTTTCTCAGCCCGTCGAAATCATGAATCAGCTGGCATAATCTTTATTGATAAATACAAAATATATTTTTTGAAAAAAGGTCAAACGAAACGCAGCTTCAGTTTGAAGTGATTGTGTTACTGTAGATGTGCTGTTGGCTAACTCCTCTGAACAACAGTGTCCTGAATGGTGAGCACATTTTCTATGTCAGGCGAAATTGCGCCTCATTAGCTCATTGTTATGGATGTATCCAAATGAATGTCTCTGGAAATCAGCTTAAACAAATGCAAATGCAGCTTCTTGCTGTTTTTCTGGCTGCACTTCTTGACATGACTAAGTTAGCCGTAGTTAGCTAACTAGCAAGCAAGGGATAAGAACGCTGCCAGCCAGCATGGCAATGGAACATTTAGAACCAACGACTGGGTCGCGTCCATAGATACAAAACAAAAAGACTGAAAGACTGGGTCGCGTCTCTGGCAACCCTAGATTTGTGTTGGGACTATATCTTGTGGAAGGATGAAATAGTATAAATTAATTAATCAAAAGAAAGTTTTTAATGAAAAGATGTAAATCATTATTTGAATGTGTTGGTAACCCATTGTATGAAAGTGATAATGCCCTCAAAGCCGGTGTTTGGAGGATATATTGGCACGGTTTGCAGGCCCTTGACTTCGTCTTCGGCCTAGCAACACCCGTGCCAAAATATCCTCCAAACACCAGCTTCGAGGGCATTATCACTTAAATATAGCAGCGGTCCACTGATGACCATAGAACAGCGTGCAATTATATTGTGAATGACACAAGAACAGGCCACCCGTAAAATGTATCTATTGTTAAGAGAAACCTCAGTGGACAGTCAAGTATTGGGAGAACAGAGCCAAGCTGTACTCCTCCCATGGGAGAGAAACCAGCTGAGCCAGAACCAGGATCACAACCACCACAGCCCAGCTACCCACGTCACATGACCAGGGTCAGCAGGAAGCCTCAGCAGGAAGCCTTAGCATGAGAGTTAGAAGAGTTTGTTATTAGGGGCAGGGAGTTTTTTTCTATAGGCCCAGAGTTGTTCTTAGTCAGGTCACATAGTTAGGAAAAACTCCCAGACGTAATTATTATGCCTGTTAAAGGTCCAATACAACTGTTTTTATCTCAATATCAAATCATTTCTGGATAACAATTAAGAACCTGCTATTGTTTTCAATTAAAATTGTGAAAAATAAACAAAAATAACAATTTCTCATGCAAGAATTTTGCTAGGACTGTCAAGGAGTGCTCTGAGTGGGGAGAGAAAACTGAAACCTAGCTGTTATTGGCAGAGAAGTTTGGAACTCTCTTTCTTATTGGTCTTTTAACACATTTTAACTCTATCTCACCAAAACAGGCTGAAATTTCAGGCGGTCTTTTCAAACAGCTCTAACACTAAAAGGACATCATAATTTTTGCAATGTCACACTATTATTCCAACCTCAAAGTGTGGAAATGTATATAAAACACAGGGAAATCAATTTCTAGACAATCATGTAAACACTGGGCCTTTAAGAACTATAATATGGGAGTTCTCATAGTTTCTTAGTCCGTCTTACTTCCTTTGCCATTCATCATAGTAACGGAGGCAGCTGCCTCAGTACATCACATTTGCACCTGAGTCCAATCCTCAGGTGTGCTTACTCAGCCGGGCAGTGACAGCGCTGCTATTTGCCAAATGTAACGCTAGCAGTGCTTAGTGACTTAGGGCAATGTTAACTCAGGAGGTACTATATTACTGAGGACAGGGAGACCTCTCTGTGGAGTTCTGCTGTTGTACAGTAGTAGTTCTCTGTCTGTGGGCTGGCTGAGGCCATCAGTGAGGTGAGGCTGTCTGGCTGACTGGTTGGGGTCCATGCATGGCAGGAGTACTGCAGACAGGAAGCTCTGACAGGGTGACAGGGTTAACAATTTTATATAACGGTTTCCAAGAGGAGGTGGGGGAGGAGAGTAGGCAGCGAGGGAGGGAAGGAAGGAGAGAGAGAAAGAGACGAGAGTTCAACTGAACCACAGAGGTAGTGAATGCTCTCTCCAACGTGCATGTAATCCTTGTGTGGTTTCCTTCCTCAGCTCGGAGCCCAAACCCCCATGCAGGCTCTTTTTACTGCTGCTTTTTGAACAGTTTTCTTTTTTTCTCAAGTGTTTTATAAAAAAGATGATTCTTATTCGGGTCTGGCCGCGGCCCTGGCTGGGGTCCATGGGAGGAGATGTGGTTTCTCCAGCTGCTGTGAACCCTGCAATGAAGGCCTACACTTGAAGCCATGCTTAATTTGTGTGGTCGAGGCAGAGCCCCCCTATTCACTCCATCCCCGCCTTCTCCTCACTCTGTGGCCCTCTTTCTTTCGCCTCTCTGTCTCTTTCCCCTTTCCACTTTGCTCCTTTCTCTGTCTTTGTACCGCTTCCTCCTCCTCCTCTGCTGGAGACCTCCAGGCTGTTAGTGGTTAACTGGTTGTGCCACCATCATCAGCCGTGATCATGCTGATGTGGGTTAATACCAGCTAGAGAAGAGAAGGTGAATCCAGCATTCCACTGTCAGAGGTCTGAGATGATAATGTTACTGTAAACCCCTGCGGGCCTCAGATTTAACATCACAACTGGACTCAACGTAAGGGGAGACAACTTAGATCTGTCTCCCTCCAGTTAGTATGATAGGTTACGTTTCATATGGTCTGTATTCATTTGTGGATGTCCTTTATTCATTTCATATGATATGTTATGAATTATAATTTGTATGATATGTTATGAATTATAATTTGTATATGTTTTGAATTATAATTTGTATGATATGTTATGAATTGCAGTTTGTACAATATGTTGCGAAATTGCAATTTGTATGATATGTTATAAATTCCAATTTGTTTTGGCTAACGTTAGCTAGGTGGCTAGGTGGCTAACTTTAGCTAGGCTAGGGGTTAGGGGTTAAGGTTAGGGTAAGGGTAAGGTTAGGGTTAGGGGAAGGGTTAGATAATGTGCTGTATGTGGTTACAAAGTTGTTAATTAGCTAAAATGCTAAAGTTGTCCGTGATGTGATTCAAACACGCAACCTTTAGTTTGCTAGATGTTCACATTATACGCCTACATCCTCCCCGACCAACCTCCCTCCTTTAGTTTTCTTTAGGTAACCTTTTGTCTTATGTAACCATGCCAAATGTAACACATCATTCTAATTTCAGTCACAGACTTACGTTTACTAGTCTTTGAGGCCAGGCTGAACATCATATATATAATATAATATAATATAGACTCTGGGGAATCATTTGGAAAAGAGGTAAGGCGTACTGTACTTCAGTTTTACAGTGACATGGTGTATAGTGAAGTTTTACAGTGAAGTGGTGTATAGTGAAGTTTTACAGTGAAATGGTACATAGTGAAGTTTTACAGTGAAGTGGTGTAGAGTGAAGTTTTACAGTGAAATTGTGTATAGTGAAGTTTTACAGTGAAGTGGTGTAGAGTGAAGTTTTACAGTGAAGTCGTGTATAGTGAAGTTTTACAGTGAAGTGTGAAGTGGTGCTTTACAGTGAAGTGGTGTATAGTGAAGTTTTACAGTGAAGTGGTGTATAGTGAAGTTTTACAGTGAAGTGGTGTATAGTGAAGTTTTACAGTGAAGTGTGAAGTGGTGTTATACAGTGAAGTGGTGTAGAGTGAAGTTTTACAGTGAAGTGGTGTATAGTGAAGTTTTACAGTGAAGTCGTGTATAGTGAAGTTTTACAGTGAAGTGTGAAGTGGTGTTTTACAGTGAAGTGGTGTATAGTGAAGTTTTACAGTGAAGTGGTGTATAGTGAAGTTTTACAGTGAAGTGTGAAGTGGTGTTATACAGTGAAGTGGTGTAGAGTGAAGTTTTACAGTGAAGTCGTGTATAGTGAAGTTTTACAGTGAAGTGTGAAGTGGTGTTTTACAGTGAAGTGGTGTATAGTGAAGTTTTACAGTGAAGTGGTGTAGAGTGAAGTTTTACAGTGAAGTCGTGTATAGTGAAGTTTTACAGTGAAGTGTGAAGTGGTGTTATACAGTGAAGTGGTGTAGAGTGAAGTTTTACAGTGAAGTGGTGTAGAGTGAAGTTTTACAGTGAAGTGTGAAGTGGTGTTTTACAGTGAAGTGGTGTTAAGTTTATGCAATTACTACAAGAGTTTATCAGCTATAATGGCCAGATGAGAAGCTTTTTGGAAAAGTACTTCTTCTGAAAAAGGGCCAATTTTTAAAGACTATAGCTCCCTTTCCGCCATTTCAGCTTATTCATACTAGACTTACTAACAACACTTATCTATACCTGATCAAATGAAAACATTGCATAAGTGAGGTGGAGTGTGGTGGTTGGTTGGCCAGGCTCCTGCTTGTTCTCTGCTTGGCCTGTGTTCTCTCTGTACATTTGCCAGAATATTCAAGGAAATGCAGGCCACCACAGACTCCTCCACTGCTGTCTGACATCAACCGGAGCAAATCTGTGTGTTTCAGCGGCCCTCTCTCCTCCCAGCCTGGACAGGAATACTGGGAGGGAGTTAAGGCTGTTTGGACAATTGCATGATCACTGTATTCAGCTGTGTGTGGCCTGACTGTAGGGAGTCAGTTGAATAATCACACACACACACACACACACACACACACACACACACACACACACACACACACACACACACACACACACACACACACACACACACACACACACACACACACACGCACACACACACACACACACACACACACAGTTCTCTTCTGGCCAAGGGCCCTGTGTGTGTTCATGGACCATTAGCATGGCAGCTATGTGAGATAATACAGTGTGGCAGTGCTTACTGAGGAGGCTGTGGGACAGGTAACGTTCAATTAGAGGCAGCCAGGTCAGCCGAGTGAACACAGACAGTGTCATTTTACAAAACAAACACACAGTACACTCTACAGGTGCATATATCAGGGCAGGGATACTGTAGTAGACATTAGTCACACCCTTTCCTCCTTCAAATAGCACAGCAGTCATAGAAAAGCTCCGCTCCGTCTTTGTCCTGCTTACTCTCCATGCATACCACCCAGCATGTGTGTGTGAGTATATGTGTGTTGTGTAAGTAAGTGCGTGCATATTATGTGCTCAGTATGTGTGTTTTGGGAGAGTGGGGGGTGGCTCTTAATATAGTTAAGCTGTGAAAAACCCCAGTCTTTGGCGAGGTCTCACACACTTCCCCAATCCTCCCTCGCTCTCTCCATTGCTCCTTCCATCGCTCTAGAACCATTTATCAGGGAAAACAGGGGCAGCTTGCGTGTCATAAGGCACTTGAGAGTCACAAACAAATCAAGCAACTCCCACTTGAGTAATGGTTAAGGTTGACTCAGGATGACTCACTTTGTGGGTCAATCTTAACTGGATACTGATTAACACATCCCTTAGAGAGAGAGAGAGAGAGAGAGAGAGAGAGAGAGCTGAGAACAGGAGGTAGATGTCAAACTTTCCCTGATCACCCATATGTCTAAACACTCAGAGCTTGTAATGCCTCTGTAAGGCCCCGGCTCGTTCCTGGGCTCAGAGCAGCAGTTCTGTCTGATCTGTATCACACATCTGGACGGGATCTCTCTCTGAGCTGGGCTGGGATGCCATGGGGCTTCTCACTGCAGCTCCAATACAAGATCTAGTGGAGACAAAATAATCTTTAGGTACTACAACTACAGTATCTAATTAAAAAAAGTTGTGAAGGGGAAGCTTACTTCCAAAGAGCAGGCTATCTACCCGCTTTTATCATTGAAAGTTAAGTAACACTCCAACCTGCAACATTTTCTCTTAAGTTTTAGATGGCACAGCTGCTCACACTCAATCCCATGAGTCTTGCTGTAAAGAATAAATGGGGTCTCAGATCCAAAGTTGTAATAGTACTCTGATCTCTTTTAAGAGCATGATCACTAGCATAAGGTAGTTTGTCTTTTTGTCTGAGGATATTGATATGAGATACAGAGATCTCTGTAGAATCAGACTGTTATCCAGACAAGGGATTTTGGCAATAGACTTATGGTTCCTCTACTTGATGTTACTGTACATAGTATTTATGTTAATGTGCATCGGCCTTGATCTCTAAGAGGCTGCAGGATATAGTCAATCCCACTACCCTCTCACTTGACCTCCTCCTGACCTCTGTCTGACCACTCCTTCTGGGTAACAGGATGCTCTTTGTCAGGCCATGGCCCCTTCTCTCTCCAGCAGCTTGGACAGGTCTGGTTGTGGCCACAGGGTCCATCGCAAAGGGCCCTTCATAATCTAGGGCACACTCTCCACAAAGACATGGGTCACCATGAAATGGACAAACAGACGGACCATAGGGGGTGAACCTTCTGCTCTGCGGCCTGGGTGCATCTGTGACACTCACTTTGGAAACTTGACCTTCACCTCTAGATTTGACCATGGTATGATGATAGACGAGCAGTTGGAAGGATGTGCCCTGGCCCTGCCCTCAACTGGCCCTGTGACTCTGGTGGTAATGGCATTGATTCCTGGTTCATTTGAAGAGAGGAGCTGGATGGAAGGTCTTAGAGGTGCTGAGGACAAGATGGCTGCTCTAGGTCTATTGAGTGGTGTGAGTGATTCATGGAGACGAGGACATAATGAGACAGAGTCCTGAGGGTGTATAGAATAGGCACTGTGCCTACAGCAGCTACAATCCCTCTGGCCCCCACACCCTCTCACTCTCTCTCTCCCCTCCCCCTGTCTACCCCCTCCTTCCCCAGCCGAGAAGAGGGGCTTTTAGGGCTCTGAGAAGGGGAAGACTGTACTGTCTAGTTGGGATATGACTCTCCCAGTGTTGCTGGTGTTGAGTAGCTGTTACAACAAGATGATGTCTGCAATATAAACATTCAATCTATGGTGTCTAAATGATAGGGTCTAATTAGAAATTAAATGTATAGATGTTCTCGTTAGATCTACATTCCCAGAGCCACTAATCAGCAGTAGTAAGTGTTGGGACTCCCCCAGTGAACATCAATATTTAAGGACACACAGGGACTCTTCCATTTTGGGATCCCAGAGGACTCATCCTTCCCTTTGCTCCTCATCCTCCCCCTTTGTCACTCCCTCCTTCACCTCCTCACCTCTCTTCCCTCCTCCACCTTCTCTCCCACCTCGTCTCCACGTCTGGAGCTCATCTTGACCTTCCTCCCCTCCCCTTCTCTCCTTTACTCTCTTGCCCCCTTCTCTCCCCACACTCCCTTCTCCCCATCACTCCACCTCTTCATCTGACAATCCCTAGCCCTGTAGCTCATCCTCACACATGGAGCTGGGTTGGGATACTCTATCTCTCTGCTTAGCCAGTTTGCCAGTCCATAGGAGATTGAGATGCCGCTGATGATGCAGCTGGTTCTTCTTTGTGGCTAATCCCTTCCAGAGGCACTTTTGATTTGGGTTTCTACAGCCTGCGTTATTTTTCACATTAGCGACGTGAATGCCCTAAACTCCCCCATTTTTTATCAAATTTGCACCATATGCCTTGAAAGGAGATGAGCCGACTGGTTGGTGTGCTTCTCTCTAACTCCCCTTCCTCGTGTCCTGTTTTGATCACCCGGGCCCTGACAGCGAGCGCTTGGAGACAGTATTACGTTCCCAAAAATTGCCTCACTGAAGATAATGAAGGCCTACATTTTTTTTGGAGGGGTACAGTGTTCAGAAATGGAGAGACAGGGACTTAACTGAAGACCTGCTCAGTAGACCGTTATTACCAAATCAACATCAAAGGTCAAAAGTCAGAAATAGGTAGTGGCACGGCAGTAGTCTAAATATATAATTCTCTCTCTCTCTCTCTCTCTCTCTCTCTCTCCCTAACTTCCTTGCTCTTGCGAATAGGATTGAAATAGTTTAATTTCACCTTAGATTACCAATGTGTGCCATGCAGCGTAATCCATACAGAAAGACTTCTGGGAAGAGTTTGTGGAAGGGTGGGAAAGGGGAAACTGATTGCTGAAGCAAATGCCGCCGTGAACCAGAATTCATATAGAGTATCGGTGTCACAATGAAACCTTTCCCCTCTGAGGGAGAGCAATCAATGCCCTTATCAACTGTCTCATCAGCACAGGGGCCAAATTTGCTGCTGGCAATTCATAGAGTGACGTGTTGCAATCAGGAATCAACCTACATCTTAGATACTGAATCTCCAGTGGAAAATAACATAATGTAACAGAAGTCAACTAAATGATACACACCTGAAAGAAAATGGGCACTCTAACTGGAGGGAAAATGTACCCATCAGAAAAGAATGACCAAACACAGCTGAGACATTCACAATGACCGTAAGAGGCCATATCTTACACTGCATTAATAAGCAGAAAAGTAGTTTCTTTGTTTGTCTTGTTCATAGACTGCCTTAACTGTCAAACAGAGGAATTCAAATAAAGATTAGATGCTCTCACAGATGCTTTTTACTTGTAACAGAACAGGTTTCTATCTGCAAACCACAGACTGTAATCATTAAGGATTATTTTATCTCAACAGCCTTCAGATAATCATCATGGGTTACTGGCTCAGAGACGGAGTAACAGTACACACTGTGCATTCATTCGTTTGTGTCATTCACTCCATCATGACACACTTAATCTTCCCCTGGGTTTCGGGACAACCGCTAACGCAGCACTCCTCATCCCTTCATCACACAGCACCCAGATCTGGCCCTCGCTGCGACTCCGTAGATAGGTTCAAATAGCTGCTGAGGCTTAACGGCTGGAAAACAAAATCACATCTCCTCTCACACATCTCACACATCTCACACATCTCACACATCTCACACATCTCCTCTCACACATCTCACACATCTCACACATCTCCTCTCACACATCTCACACATCTCACACATCTCACACATCTCTCCTCTCACACATCCCACACATATCACACATCTCACACATCTCACACATCTCACACATCTCCTCTCACACATCTCACACATCTCACACATCTCACACATCTCACACATCTCCTCTCACACATCTCACACATCTCCTCTCACACATCTCACACATCTCACACATCTCACACATCTCACACATCTCACACATCTCCTCTCACACATCTCACACATCTCACACATCTCACACATCTCACACATCTCCTCTCACACATCTCACACATCTCACACATCTCACACATCTCACACATCTCCTCTCACACATCTCACACATCTCACACATCTCACACATCTCCTCTCACACATCTCACACATCTCACACATCTCACACATCTCCTCTCACACATCTCACACATCTCCTCTCACACATCTCACACATCTCACACTTCTCACACATCTCCTCTCACACATCTCACACATCTCACACTTCTCACACATCTCCTCTCACACATCTCACACATCTCACACATCTCACACATCTCCTCTCACACATCTCACACATCTCACACATCTCACACATCTCACACTTCTCACACATCTCCTCTCACACATCTCACACATCTCCTCTCACACATCTCACACATCTCACACATCTCACACATCTCACACTTCTCACACATCTCCTCTCACACATCTCACACATCTCACACATCTCACACATCTCCTCTCACACATCTCACACATCTCACACATCTCACACATCTCCTCTCACACATCTCACACATCTCACACATCTCCTCTCACACATCTCACACATCTCCTCTCACACATCTCACACATCTCACACATCTCCTCTCACACATCTCACACATCTCCTCTCACACATCTCACACATCTCACACATCTCCTCTCACACATCTCACACATCTCCTCTCACACATCTCACACATCTCCTCTCACACATCTCACACATCTCACACATCTCCTCTCACACATCTCACACATCTCACACATCTCCTCTCACACATCTCACACATCTCACACATCTCCTCTCACACATCTCACACATCTCACACATCTCCTCTCACACATCTCACTCATCTCCTCTCACACATCTCACACATCTCACAGCCCTGCACGGCCTTCCTTCAGCAAGCAGCAGGGAGAGGGTTAACTGCCCTGAAGATGCTTTTGTTCTTCTTTAATCACAGAGTGAGAACAGCGGCACCTTCACTACTGAACATCCCTGTTGTGCAACGATGCCCAAGATCATATCTGTCTGTCTGTGTGTGTTTTAAATAATAAAAGCTTGTTTCATCCTGTCAAGTCAGAGTGCAATTAAGTATTTCATCTCATAACTGCCTGACCTGACTGCAGCAGTGGTAATGATCATAATAGTAGTGTACAAAAACATGGGAGACAGGGAGAAGGGGAAGGGGAGCGGGTTGGTCATTGACGTTCGTGGCTTATCAGCAGCAGGCCATCACTATTGATTTATTAATGCTGGGGAACGCTAATTGAATTGAGATCCAGGAAGTAAGTTAATGTAGCTGACAGCGATACAGGAATTTAATCTCCCCATGGTGCATAGAATTATTATGACTCTTCTCTATCTGGGCTGTCAGAGGGATAAATAGTAAATCAATCTGGTCCACAATGAGGCACTCAGAACAGATTACAGAGGTAGAGAAAGATCATAACGATCCTTTCTCTGTCTCGATCACCAATCATTACTCAATTAAGACCATTTCAATAAGTATTGAAAGTATTGAAAAAAAATCTATGTTTTTATAATATGCTAAACACATATCACAGACTGAAGCCATAGTATCAGCGTTCCAACACCTTAATCATGGGTTATTACCTGACAATGTGTTATTACCTGACAATATGTTATTACCTGACAATGTGTTATTACCTGACAATATGTTATTACCTGACAATGTGTTATTACCTGACAATATGTTATTACCTGACAATGTGTTATTACCTGACAATGTGTTATTACCTGACAATGTGTTATTACCTGACAATGTGTTATTACCTGACAATGTGTTATTACCTGACAATATGTTATTACCTGACAATGTGTTATTACCTGACAATGTGTTATTACCTGACAATGTGTTATTACCTGACAATGTGTTATTACCTGACAATGTGTTATTACCTGACAATGTGTTATTACCTGACAATGTGTTATTACCTGACAATATGTTATTACCTGACAATGTGTTATTACCTGACAATGTGTTATACATTTCCAAGTCAAATGGATACTATACCTACATTTCAAGCAGACCACCATAGTCCCTGTGCCCATGCCAGTAACCTGTCTAAATGACAATTGTCCCGTAACACTCACATCTGCAGCCATGAAATGATTTGAAAGGCTGGTCCTTGCTCACATCAACACCATCATCCCAGATACCCTGGACCCATTCCAATTAGCATACCGCCCCAACAGATCCACAGATGACACAATCTCTATTGCACTCCACACTGCCCTTTCTCTCTTGGACAAAAGGAACACCTACGTGAAAATGCTGTTCATTGACTACAGCAGCATTCAACAACATAGTGCCCTCCAAGCTCATCACTAAACTAAGGATGGACTTCTTGAGGGTAGGCTACAACACATCCACCTCAACAATGGGGCCTGCACCGTACTCCAACACCATCATTAAGTTTGTAGACGACACGATGAGACATCCTATAGGGAGGAGGTCAGAGAACTAGCAGTGTGGTGCCAGGACAACAACCTCTCCCTCAACGTCAGCAAGACAAAGGAGCTGATCGTGGACTACAGGGAATGGAGGGCTGAGCACTACCCCATTCACATCGATGGAGCTGTAGTAGAACAGGCAGAGAGCTTCGGTGTCCACAAGTTCCTCAGTGTACACATCACTAAGGCTCTATCATGGTCCACACACACCAACAAAGTCATGAAGAATGCACAACAACGCCTCCTCCCCCTCAGGAGACTCAACATATTTGACATGGGCCCTCAGATCCTCAAAATGTTTGACAGCTGCACCTTTAAGAGCATCTTGACCGGCTGCATCACCGCTTGGCATGGCAACTACTTGGCATCCAACTGCAAGGTGCTACAGAGAGTGAGTATGCCCAGTTCACCACTGGGGCCAAGCCCCCTGCCATCCAGGACCTCTATACCAGGCAGTGTGAGAGAAAGGCTCCAGCCACCCAAATCATAGACTGTTCTTTCTGCTACCGCACGGCATGTCTGGAACCAACAGGATCATGAACAGCTTCTTCCCCCCCCAACCATAAGACTGCTAAATAGTTAGTCCAGGTAGCTATTTAACTATCTGCATTGACCCTTTTTGCACTAACGTTTATGACTCATCACATACACTTCTGCTACTGTTTACTCTGTCATTTTATTCCTGATTATATGTGCATATCTAACTCAATTACCTCGTACCCCTTCACATACAGTAGACTCAGTACTGGCACCCTGTGTATATAGCCAAGTTATCGTTACTTATTGTGTATTTATTATTACTTTTATTATGACATGTTTTACTTTTCTTTCATTTCTCTATTTTCTCTCTGTATTATTGGGAAGGGCCCGTAAGTTAGCGTTTCACTGTTAGTCTACACTGGTTGATTACAAAGCATGTGACAAAGACAATTTGATTTGATTGATTTGATATCCCTAGGCCCCCTGTAAGGGTATAAACCATCTATACACAGTACCAGTCAAAAGTTTAGACACACCTACTCATACAACAATTTGTCTTTCTTTTTTACTATTTTCTAAATTGAAGAATAATAGTGAAAGAAATCAAATCTATGAAACAACACATATTTAATCATGTAGTAACCAAAAGTGTTACACAAATCTAAATATATTTGAGATTTGAGATTATTCAAAGTAGCCACCCTTTGCCTTGATGACAGTTTTGCACACTCTTGGCATTCTCTCTACCAGCTTCATGAGGTAGTCACCTGGAATGTATTTCAATTAACAGGTGTGCCTTGTTAAAAGTTATTTTTGGAATTTCTTTCCTTCTTATTGTGTTTCAGCCAATCAGTTGTGTTGTGACAAGGTAGGTGTGGTATACAGAAGGTAGCTCTATTTGGTAAAAGACCAAGTCCATATTATGGAAAGAACAGCTCAAATAAGCAAAGAGAAACAACAGTCCATCATTACTTTAAAACATGAAGATCAGTCAATCCTGAACATTTCAAGAACTTTGGAAAGTTTCTTCAAGTGCAGTCGAAAAACCATCAAGCGCTATGATGGACCTGGCACACATGAGGACCTCCACAGGAAAGGAAGGCCCAGAGTTACCTCTGCTGCAGAGGATAAGTTCATTAGAGTTACCAGCTTCAGATTACAGCCCAAATAAATGCTTCACAGAGTTCAAGTAACAGACACATCTCAACATCAACTGTTCAGAGGAGACTGTGTGAATCAGGCCTTCATGGTCGAATTGCTGCAAAGAAACCACTACTAAAGGACATCAATAAGAAGAAGAGACATTCTTGGGCCAAGAAACACGAGCAATGGACATTAGATCGGTGGAAATCTGTCATTTGGTCTGATGAGATTTTGGGGTTCCAACCGACGTGTCTTTGTGAGACGCAGAGTAGGTGAACGGTTGATCTCCAAGTGTGTGGTTCCCACCGTGAAGCACAGAGGAGGTGTGATGGTGTGGGGTGCTTTTCTGGTGACACTGTCAGTGATTTATTTACAATTGAAGGCACATTTAACCAGGATGGCTACCACAGAATTCTGCAGCGATATGCCATCCCATATAGTTTGCGCTTAGTGGGATTATAATTTGTTTTTCAACAGGACAATGACCCAACACACCTCCAGGCTGAGTAAGGGCTATTTGACCAAGAAGGAGAGTGATGGAGTGCTGCCGACCTCAACCCAGTTGAGATGGTTTGCGATAAGTTGGACCGCAGAGTGAAGGAAAAGCAGCCAAAAAGTGCTCAGCATATGTGGGAACTCCTTCAAGATTGTTGGAAAGGTTTTCCAGGTGAAACTGGATGAGAGAATGCCAAGAGTATGCAAAGCTGTCATAAAGGCAAAGGGTGGCTACTTTGAAGAATCTCAAATATAAAATATATTTTGATTTGTTTTACACATTTTTGGTTACTACGTGATTCCATATGTGTTATTTCATAGTTTTGATGTCTTAACTAATATTCTACAATGTAGAAAATAGTGAAATAAAGAAAAACCTTTGAATGAGTAGGTGTCTAAACTTTTGACTGGTACTGTATACCTCTCTTATATTCCTGATATGCCATTAGTTAGTCCAGTCCAGTCCAGCTGGGTGCATGCCCCGCACCTCTCAGCAACATGTGCCCTTGAAAGAGAAGACAAGTTGCCTGCATTAGCACTTTGCATGAGACTACCACCTCTACAACTACCACTACAAGTTCCTATATTATCAGAACAACCACTACAAAATACCCTTATGTAAAGTAATTAATACAGCTAAAATCTACAGAAGGCAGGAGTTCTTCCACATGGTCCATTTCTTAAATGTATATGTATTTGTACAGCTGGTGTTTAATGTTAGCCTGGTCTGAAGGTGTAAGTAAATCCGCAGACTGGAGCTCTGACAGTAGCTGGAGGCTCAGTGTCCAGAGCAGAGAGGAGCAGAGAGCCATGCCCAAACCACTACAGTGTACTCAGCACTGCTGCCACCCACCCAGCCAAGGTGTGTGGGCCTGCCTGGCGGGGATCAGATGACCTCGGCCGGAGTCGCGAGCCAGGGGGGACGTTGTTGTGTGTGTGTGTGTGTGTGTGTGTGTGTGTGTGTGTGTGTGTGTGTGTGTGTGTGTGTGTGTGTGTGTGTGTGTGTGTGTGTGAAAGTGAGCGTCAATGAGTGCTCCCACATACACACACACACACACACACACACACAAAGAAACAGTGAAAAAGAGAGAGAGAGAGCGAGAGAGAGCGAGAGAGAGAAAGAGAGCGAGAGAGAGAGAGAGTGAGAGAGAGAGAGAGAGAGCGAGAGAGAGAAAGAGAGTGAGAGAGAGAGAGAGAAAGAGAGTGAGAGAGAGAGAGAGAGAGAGAGAGAGAGAGAGTGAGTGAGAGAGAGAGAAAGAGAGCGAGAGAGAGAGAGAGAGAGCGCGAGCGAGAG